>NC_054580.1:1485574-1493074 GCF_017654505.1 Polyodon spathula | reverse complement strand
GATGACAGCACGAACCCCGTCATTTCTCACTTTCTTTAAAACACAGTGAAACTTCACTACTGAGGGCAGTCAAGGGACCAACACACTGTCGTTAGCAGGGCAGCCCTGGTTCATGGCGGAAACATTTGTCAAAGATGTTTACTGTGGTGTCATTTTTATTTATTTGCATTTTTGTTTGTTTTCTTTATATTTTTTGTATTAATTTCAAAAATAGTACAATAAATATCCATAAATGTATACATTGTAACGATCTCGGTTAATGCAGGCAGGCGCATCACACAGGGCGAGGCAATCCACACACAGGCGGAGGGCGGCCATGCTGCACGGAAGGGGTTGCACGTGCACTATCTATACTATATATCTATATATATATATATATATATATATAATAATGCAATAATATATATATATACTATATATTATATATATATATATAAAATCAGATGCATTCAAATAAGAAATAATGGTAAGTATATGGTAAAGCATAGGGAAACATTATAAAGCATAGAAAGGTGTGGTAAAGCATGGGGAAGCATTGTAAAGCACAGAGAGGTCTGGTAAAGCATAGGGAAGCATTGTAAAGCACAGAGAGGTGTGGTAAAGCATAGGGAAGCATTGTAAAGCACAGAGAGGTCTGGTAAAGCATAGGGAAGCATTGTAAAGCACAGAGAGGTCTGGTAAAGCATAGGGAAGCATTGTAAAGCATGGTAAAGCATAGGGAAGCATTGTAAAGCACAGAGAGGTCTGGTAAAGCATAGGGAAACATTATAAAGCATAGAAAGGTGTGGTAAAGCATGGGGAAGCATTGTAAAGCACAGAGAGGTCTGGTAAAGCACAGGGAAGCATTGTAAAGCACAGAGAGGTCTGGTAAAGCATAGGGAAGCATTGTAAAGCACAGAGAGGTCTGGTAAAGCATAGGGAAGCATTGTAAAGCACAGAGAGGTCTGGTAAAGCATAGGGAAGCATTGTAAAGCACAGAGAGGTCTGGTAAAGCATAGGGAAGGTAAAGCACAGAGAGGTCTGGTAAAGCATTGTAAAGCACAGAGAGGTTGGTAAAGCATACGGAAGCATTGTAAAGCACAGAGAGGTGTGGTAAAGCATATTAATAAACATCCCAAACAATGGTAAACTGTGACAAAACAGGTCCAGTGTAGTGAAAGCATGGAGACATGCAGAGGTGACTCTAAAGGCAGAGTTGACACTATACTGTTTAGCTGGACTTTTTAACTCATCCCTTTCCTTGTTTTGGTTTCTGCAGGCATGAATGCTGTGTTTTATTATGTGTTGAAAAACCTGTGTTAATGTGCTATAATAATAATAATAATAATAATAATAATAATAATAATAATAATAATATATCTTGCAATTGAATACAGTGTGTGTTTTTATAGTCCTAGGTCATATTTTAGTTTTCAAGTTGACAAACAGCCAGTTTTTTTGATACGTGTTTTCTGGTAAGAGCATTGAGGTGAGTCACTGACTTCATGTGCACAAGGTGATTAGCAATTGTATAAATATTTGGAGTACTTGGGGTTTCCCAGTCTAAAAATAACACACTTTACAGGTTATGGAGGAAGTGGTAACAAAGCATTATGAGTGTGTTAAGTGAGTGAGCCGTTCAGAGCAGCTCAGTGAAAGAACCCGTTTCACAGCGGCTCAGTGAAAGAACCCGTTTCACAGCGGCTCAGTTCAGCTCCTTCTGAGCAGCTCAGTGAAAGAACCCGTTTCACAGCGGCTCAGTTCAGCTCCCTCCAGCTCAGTGAAAGAACCCGTTTCACAGCGGCTCAGTGAAAGAACCCATTTCACAGCGGCTCAGTGAAAGAACCCGTTTCACAGCGGCTCAGTTCAGCTCCCTCTGAGCAGCTCAGTGAAAGAACCCGTTTCACAGCGGCTCAGTTCAGCTCCCTCTGAGCAGCTCAGTGAAAGAACCAGTTTCACAGCGGCTCAGTTCAGCTCCCTTTTCACAGCAGCTCAGTGAAAGAACCCGTTTCACAGCGGCTCAGTGAAAGAACCAGTTTCACAGCGGCTCAGTGAAAGAACCCGTTTCACAGCGGCTCAGTTCAGCTCCCTCTGAGCAGCTCAGTGAAAGAACCCGTTTCACAGCGGCTCAGTTAAAGAACCCGTTTCACAGCGGCTCAGTTCAGCTCCCTCTGAGCAGCTCAGTGAAAGAACCTGTTTCACAGCGGCTCAGTGAAAGAACCCGTTTCACAGCGGCTCAGTTCAGCTCCCTCTGAGCAGCTCAGTGAAAGAATCTGTTTCACAGCAGCTCAGTTAAAGAACCAGTTTCACAGCGGCTCAGTGAAAGAACCCATTTCACAGCGGCTCAGTGAAAGAACCCGTTTCACAGCGGCTCAGCTCCGCTCCCTCTGTGCAGCTCAGTGAAAGAACCCGTTTCACAGCGGCTCAGCTCCGCTCCCTCTGTGCAGCTCAGTGAAAGAACCCGTTTCACAGCGGCTCAGTGAAAGAACCCGTTTCACAGCGGCTCAGTTCCGCTCCCTCTGTGCAGCTCAGTGAAAGAACCCGTTTCACAGCGGCTCAGTGAAAGAACCCTTTCACAGCGGCTCCGAGCTCCCTCTGCGCAGCTCAGTGAAAGAACCCGAGTCACAGTGGATCAATTCTCGCTCTGAGCCGCTCAGTTACTTAACACACCCTACTTATCACAATTCTCTGTGTAAAAAAGTGCCTCCTATTTTGTGTGCTGAATGCTCCTTTATCTAATCTCCACTTGCGAACCCTGGTTCTTGTTTCTAATGATTCAATCAACTCAGGAAACATTTTTCAATCTCTGAGATCGTGGGTGGGTGGATAAAGGCCATCCCTCATTCACAATCTTTTCAAACTTTCACAGAAGGACTCTTCTGGGTTGATTATGAAAAAAAAAAGCAATGAGGCTCAATAATCACAACTGAAGATGAGGAGAGCCAGCAGTCCGATGAATTCCAGTGCATTCATATGGAAGATTTTGACTTTCTAATTTTTGTTTTTTCTCATTATAAACAAGAATAATGTGTATTATATTGAATGTAAAGCATCAACACAATATTCAACAATACTTTTCAGCCCACACAATCCTAATCTATCAGCAAGCCTATGATAGGCAAACCTAAACAAAACAGATGCAATCAATAACGCAATTTTTGCACTTGAAATTTACTAATATCATACTCACAAAAAAAAAAAAGGGTTTTAGCTACAAGGCTCGGCTGTCAAAATAAACGTTATTATTACTTCGTTAGCAACGAAACCGCTGGCAAGGACGCGATGATCCGGGAGCGCCAGACCTGCCTGTCCTGTTAGATTTCTTCGGGAATGTGTGGCGTGTGTCAGTGATGCAGGTAGGGGCGCTTCGTTTGATTACTGACTAGCAGATCTAGGCTCTCTGTGCGCTCATTACAAGGTAAGCTGGTCTATTTTTTGTGTTTTGTTGATATTATAAGTTACTCAAATGTGACGAACCTTTTAATTGATATTAATTATAAATAAATGCAAACCCGCTTTCCTGTGTGAAAAGCATGGTTAGGCACGACACTGATACCCGTGTTTCTGAGACTGTGCTGTTCGCTGGTGTGTTTAGCCAGTAGTTTATTTGTGGGTCTTTTTTACATTTGCATTTCGGCCAAAGTCCATTCAATTCAGCGCACACGTTCTCGCGTGTATGAACACACGCAAAATGAACAGGACTGCACAAGTGGATTCGAGTTGAAACCTTGGTGCACAATCCGTTCATTCACAGTAGTGACGTATGGTTAGTTTGAGGTGTGCAATTTTATAAATACGCTACCGGTTGTAGAAATATATTAATACAGTTTAACACGGTGCAGGTAAGTTTACCTGCTTGCTGGTTGGTCGTCTACCGTAGGCTTAATTACATGCAGTGTCACATTGAGTTTGTAGAGTATCTATAATTTTAAACGCTTTTGTTTGCAGCGTGCTGTTTAATACAATAAAACAGCCCCCTCCCGTCCCAACGAACTTCAGAGCAGAAACCCAAACCATGCGCACCAGCGCTATTGCGCGCCAACAAAAAGCGCGACTGTGTGAGAGATTTATCTTTGCAAATTCTTTTTTTAAAATTTGTTTTTTTTTAATCTTGTAATAGTTCGATCTGATTTGCATGGCAGCAGTTCCAGTGAAATCGCAAACGAATGCAGGGAGGGGCAAAATCTGAATACAGTAGAAACTGCATTTCAAATATAGACGAGACCGCAATCCACTGAATACAGTTGGGATGAAACCCAGGCTGTGTTGGGAAGGCGATAGCTATTTCCATTTCATTCTGTTTTCTGCTTTGCACTGTGCGTAGTGTGAACGCAGGGAAGTGTCTCAAGTTGTGTACAGGGGTTCTTTTTGTAATGAACCCTGGTGTTTGATCAGGGTGAGAGGTGTCAGGGATTGCATTCTCTATTCTTGCTGCAAGAATGTTTTGCTTCTGTATTAAGAAGTGCGATAGGGTGATAACTTGAGCGTCTGTCTGAGTCCTTAGCATGTTTAGAAATAAGTGTTACAGATGGGTCCTTGCTATTGTTGGACAGTCCCTCAGCCAGTACCTATACTACCTCAAAACAGGCTTCAGGATGTTCTTAAAGTGACAGGAGCTAACAAAATAACTGCATAAACCGTACCTGTTCTGCGCTTCCAGCCATTTGGTCCATTTTGCTCGTTTTGGTTGTTAGTATCTTAGTGATCCCAAAATCTCATCAAGCATCTTCTTGTAGGATCCCAGGGTGTCAGCTTCAACACTGGCTACACAGGTCTCAGTGCAGTTTTGAAAGAAACACATAGTTACAGTTCACGTGTATTTCCATTTAAAACATGAATCTGGTACAACGTTAGGTTAAAGGACGCTCTCAGTTTCTAGTCTTCTTTGTTCAGCTGATTTCTTTTAGCCCGGAATAATTCTGGTCGCTCTTCTTTCCAGCTAGATTGTACAGTTTTAACATTACTTCCCTTGATTTAAATTCAACACTTTTCACAATGTATCCGAGTATCTTGTTAGCCTTTTTTATAGCTTCCCCACATTGCCTACATGAAGACATTTCTGAGTCAACAAAAACTCCTAGGTCTTTTTCATAGATTCCTTCTCCAATTTCAGTATCTCCCATATGATATTTATAATGTACATTTTTATTTCCTGCGTGCAGTACCTTACACTTTTCTCTATTAAATGTCATTTGCCATGTATCTGCCCAGTTCTGAATCTTGTCTAGATCATTTTGAATGACCTTTGCTGCTGCAACAGTGTTTGCCACTCCTCCTACTTTTGTGTCGTCTGCAAATTTAACAAGTTTGCTTACTATACCAGAATCTAAATCATTAATGTAGATTAGGAATAGCAGAGGACCTAATACTGATCCCTGTGATTTTTCCTCTAATCATTACTTTCTGTTTTCTACATGTTAACCACTCCCTAATCCATGTACATGTGTTTCCTTGAATCCATTCAGTTTGAGGACTTTGTTTTCTGGAAATCTCTAATCAACTTTCTGTTTTCTACATGTTAACCACTCCCTAATCCATGGATACTGTTATCTTTTGTGCGGGACTTTGTCAAAAGCTTTCTGGGATGGATGGAGCAAATTTCGATCTCCCTTTCCCATGTTGGTCTCCCAGTACCCTGTTACCATATAGGTAATTTTCCATTTTGGATCTTATTATAGTTTCCATAAGTTTGCATATAATAGAAGTCAGGCTTACTGGTCTGTAGTTACCTGGTTCAGTTTTGTTTCCCTTTTTGTGGATCGGTATTACGTTTGCAATTTTCCAGTCTGTCGGTACCACCCCTGTGTCAAGAGACTGCTGCGCGGTTTGTAAATTACTTCTTTCATTTCTTTGAGTACTACTGGGAGGATCTCATCCGGCCCAGGGGATTTGTTTATTTTAAGAGCTCCTAGTCCCTTTAACACTTCTGGCTTTGAAATGTTCTCTTGCTGTTACATTTTGGAAGTTTAGCTCCCTTAGCAATGTTCATTTCTAGCCTTTCTAACTTCCTTTTTGACTTGCATTTGCAGCTGTGTACTCTTTCTGTGTACTTTCTTTTTGGTGTCTGTAAAGTGCCTTTTTTCGCTGAATATTTTTTTTTTTTTTAATTGATCTATTAACACCATTTGTGGCACATTTAGATTTAGTCTTTAGGGACTACGTTTTTGAAGAATCAAGGCATCCTCCCCTTCTGTGGGTGTTTTCTCTATTTTACTCCAATCACTTCATTTTATTTGGGGGAAGTTTGAGTCCACTAACTCGTGGCTTTGAAATAAAAATATAAGTTTGCTAGAGCATGTGTTTAGAGGCACAGAAGGGACTTGGTAAATGTTTGTGACAATGTGCCTTGATGTTAGCTGTGGTGCACGTCCATTGGGCATTTCAAAACTGCATCAGCTCTGTCTGCGGTTCGTTCAAGAACTTCCGGTCATTCTTGCGCTTCATTGGTCAGCTGTAAAATGCCCCCCCCCCTTTCTTGTCACTAACCAATCAGCTGCTCTGCTATTAACTGACACGCTTTCAAGCTCCAAAGACACTGCTGAGGCGATACCAAAACACAGACCGACTTTAGCATTTGAAAACTTTGAGAAAAGTATGTGGAAGTGCAGGACAGGTAAGATTTCTGGAATGACTTTGTAGAGGGAAGATAAAGTTCCTCCAGCTTTATAATGACGTGTAATCAGAGGTGTGCACTCAGTGACCCCCAGAGTACACAGAGAGTACAGAGCGCACTGGAGGGAATGGCTGGAATCAATAGACTGGGCAAGCAGCCCTGCGTCCATGGTTACAGCAGAGCGTGAGCACTGAGATTATTGCCATGGATACAAACTTTATCAAAGAATAAACACAGGCTTGACTATGTTATATCCCTTACAAAACACAGTATATATTATGTGAGGGTAATTCAGTTATTAACCCTGTCTGGTCATTGATGTAACATAGAAAAAGTTTATTATAATACTTATTTCCACTTATCACAGTTTTAATATTAACAAAAACAACACGCAACCTGATGTTACTGTGTGTGTTTTGATCAGCATGGTATATTCAAGGACTGTTTTTATTTTATAAAAGAAAAAAACTCCTTGGAATGCATGTGTTTATTACAAAATAAAATGTAAAAGGTCTGCGAAGGATTCATTTCGGAGCTTCCCAGGTAAACGTCAGGGTTAGCACTGAGACGGTCTGAAAGGCAGCACACCTGCTTGTGTTCTCTGCGAATGCAAACCGTGTGAAGATGCTGCATTATCAGCATTGGCATGGTGAGACATAATGCATGGCAAACCACAATGACTGGGAAGACCACAACATGCTTGTGCAGTGAGCTTGTATAAGGGTTGAGTGCTTAGAAAGACAAACAACATGAACAATGTAGTGTATGTTCACAAACCGTAGAATAAAACAACTGCTGCTGCTGCTGCTGCCATCTGATTTGCTTTGTACATTGTGCTTACAATGAAAAGGCATCACTTGTGAATCAGAACTGCAATCACACATTAGGAAGGCAATAGAATGAGTCAG
>NC_054580.1:1460074-1485074 GCF_017654505.1 Polyodon spathula | reverse complement strand
ATGCTTGTTGCTGAGTAGTTGCACGCTGCAGGTCACGTGACCACATGGGGTGCTGGAACTAGGGGTGCTGGGGGTGCGGCAGCACCCCTTTGTTTTGCATGGCTTCCATCATATAGAGGGGTTATAGTTTATATAAAATTGTTCCAGCGCCTCTGCGTGACCGTATAGACTTGCACACATTGCAGACGAAGGGATTACTACTTTCCCAATGAGGAATCCACCATACAGATTCATATTATACATGTTAAACAAAACTATTGGTAACCTTGACTTCTTCCTGCCTCTAAAGTGACAAACTTCTGCACCCAAAGAAACCCTTAAAATAACATGTCATTAACATTCATACCCCCCCCCACGCTGTACAGTCAGAATCAGAGCCATCAGTATGGGACAAACATGAACCTGACATATCAACAGCATGCACAGAATAGAACAGAAAAATAATGAAAGTTGGATCAGTGGTATTTCAGATCAAGATGTCACTAGGCTAGCAAATGAGGTGTCAGCATCAGGGTATATTAGAATGGCTGATTTACAGTGGAATAGGCTTCTTTCGATGCATGTAGATATCTATGTTTGACACACAGAGGACAGATGCGCTGGTAGAGACACCTCCATACACCCCCAATTCGACACGCAGTACCCGCTCAGAATGCGTTCATCAAATCTGATTACAGTGGAACAGGTCTTCCTCTAGATAAGTGTATAAACGTAGAGGGAAAGGACGGGTCCACTGACACGGTATCTCCTTCGATCCATCTTAAACCCAGAACATGAATCTTGAAAGATAATTGAAATGGAAAATGACAGACAGACGCCTTCACCGTCTCTCCGTCGCGGTGGTAATAACAATGTAGCATCCCCGGAGCCGCAGCACTGGCGGTGCTGGCCGGTCAGCCCCTCTAAACCCGACCGCTGCCTGCTGTAAGGCTCGGACAGAGAGTATTGATCCCCGAGGGGCCCGCGACTCCATCCCCTCTTCCACAGACTCTTTGCAATGGCTTGTTGCCAGGAGACACTTTAAATGGGTTTGGAGGAGAGGCAGGCAGCGTGACGCAGCGCACTCGGAATATCCAAACCGCGTCCCCCGATCTGCTTGTGAGGCGACAGCTGGGATACGGACGGTGAGATGCGTTCATTTATTAATAAACTCGTATTTTGTTTGGGGGAATATTTGCGCCTATATCTTTCTCTGCATCACGCATGTGTTTGTGTTAGTTAGTTTTAAGTAAAAAGGTAGTTTAGTTAGAATGATTGAAGTGTTTGTGTTAAGCGTACGGTCTAGTTTACCGTTACAGCTATAGCAAGCTTCATTTCAGTCTTGAAAAATACGTTGCAAACTTATCTCTGGTTAGCTTACCATAGCACATACAGCATTTAAAACAAGTTCTGTAAACTGCACATTTATATATATTTAGATGGTTCATATGAGCAATAGGTGAACATTGGATATATTGTGAAAAGTGTTGAATTTAAATCAAGGGAAGTAATGTTAAAGCTGTACAATGCACTAGTAAGACCTCACCTAGAATATTGTGTTCAGATCTGGTCACCTCGCTACAAAAAAGGATATTGCTGCTTTAGAAAGAATGCAAAGAAGAGCGACCAGAATTATTCCTGGTTTAAAATGCATGTCATATGCAGACAGGCTAAAAGAATTGAATCTGTTCAGTCTTGAACAAAGAAGACTACGTGGTGATCTGATTCAAGCATTCAGAATTCTAACAGGTATTGACAGTGTCGACCCAAGGGACTTTTTCAACCTAAAAAAGAAACAAGGACCAGGGGTCACAAATAGAGATTAGATAAAGGGGCATTCAGAACAGAAAACAGGAGGCACTTTTTTACACAGACAATTGTGAGGGTCTGGAATCAACTCCCCAGTAATGTTGTTGAAGCTGACACCCTGGGATCCTTCAAGAAGCTGCTTGATGAGATTCTGGGATCAATAAACTAATAACAACCAAATGAGCAAGATGGGCCGAATGGCCTCCTCTCGTTTGTAACCTTTCTTCTGTTCTTATTATAAAAGCGATTTCCTATATATAATGTATATATTAAAAGCACACCAGATGGGAGTGCTGGTTTGTTTCCAGAAGTGGAACACTACGTTTAGAGACGAGAGCACCCTCTGCACAGGGGCTAGTGTGCTCTTCAGGGATAGACTTCAATAGAAGGGTCACAAGTGAATGCACTGCCAGCAGAAGGGTTGCATTTCCTATCTTTAAACCTGCTTCCTATATTTATAACCAAGGTGGGGGTTTCATGTTTAAAGTGGTCATCCCACGTATAACATGGTCTTCACTTTCCACCGGTCCAAACATGGCCCTTCTGTGTCCACCATATTTGTATTTCCCTGGTTCATGATGCAGTTCACTGTATTGTGTATTTCCCTGGTTCGTGGTGCAGTTCACTGTATTGTGTATTTCCCTGGTTCATGACGCAGTTCACTGTATTGTGTATTTCCCTGGTTCGTGACGCAGTTCACTGTATTGTGTATTTCCCTGGTTCATGACGCAGTTCACTGTATTGTGTATTTCCCTGGTTCGTGGTGCAGTTCACTGTATTGTGTATTTCCCTGGTTCTTGGCGCAGTTCACTGTATTGTGTATTTCCCTGGTTCATGGTGCAGTTCACTGTATTGTGTATTTCCCTGGTTCGTGGTGCAGTTCACTGTATTGTGTATTTCCCTGGTTCGTGGTGCAGTTCACTGTATTGTGTATTTCCCTGGTTCATGACGCAGTTCACTGTATTGTGTATTTCCCTGGTTCATGGTGCAGTTCACTGTATTGTGTATTTCCCTGGTTCGTGGTGCAGTTCACTGTATTGTGTATTTCCCTGGTTCATGACGCAGTTCACTGTATTGTGTATTTCCCTGGTTCGTGGTGCAGTTCACTGTATTGTGTATTTCCCTGGTTCGTGGTGCAGTTCACTGTATTGTGTATTTCCCTGGTTCGTGGTGCAGTTCACTGTATTGTGTATTTCCCTGGTTCGTGGTGCAGTTCACTGTATTGTGTATTTCCCTGGTTCTTGACGCAGTTCACTGTATTGTGTATTTCCCTGGTTCGTGGTGCAGTTCACTGTATTGTGTATTTCCCTGGTTCATGGTGCAGTTCACTGTATTGTGTATTTCCCTGGTTCATGGCGCAGTTCACTGTATTGTGTATTTCCCTGGTTCATGTATTGTGTATTTCCCTGGTTCAGTTCACTGTATTGTGTATTTCCCTGGTTCGTGTATTGTGTATTTCCCTGGTTCACTGTATTGTGTATTTCCCTGGTTCTTGACCCAGTTCACTGTATTGTGTATTTCCCTGGTTCTTGACTCAGTTCACTGTATTGTGTATTTCCCTGGTTCATGACGCAGTTCACTGTATTGTGTATTTCCCTGGTTCTTGACCCAGTTCACTGTATTGTGTATTTCCCTGGTTCGTGGTGCAGTTCACTGTATTGTGTATTTCCCTGGTTCATGACGCAGTTCACTGTATTGTGTATTTCCCTGGTTCATGACCCAGTTCACTGTATTGTGTATTTCCCTGGTTCTTGATTCAGTTCACTGTATTGTGTATTTCCCTGGTTCTTGACTCAGTTCACTGTATTGTGTATTTCCCTGGTTCTTGGCGCAGTTCACTTTATTTTGTGACCACAGATTTTGGACCATCTACAAAATGGCTGAAAACATCAATGAGCCCTCACCGTGAGAGACAGGGTTATTAGAAGGATCGTCTGAAAGGAACAGAATCATCTTTAGTAGCTTTCTTAGAGTTTAACAAATTGAAAGACTTGAAGGCCTAATCCTCTAATCCTTACTCTCTGAAGGACTTGCTGTCCAGCTGACTTTCTGCAGTCTGTCTGAAACTGCAAGGGAGATTAAACTGCAGAATCTTTTCAGCTACACTAACATTGCAAGCGAAGAGGAACATAAGAAAGTTTACAAACGAGAGGAGGCCATTCGGCCCATCTTGCTCGTTTGGTTGTTAGTAGCTTATTGATCCCAGAATCTCATCAAGCAGCTTCTTGAAGGATCCCAGGGTGTCAGCTTCAACAACATTACTGGGGAGTTGGTTCCAGACCCTCACAATTCTCTGTGTAAAAAAGTGCCTCCTATTTTCTGTCCTGGATGCTCCTATTTTCTGTTCTCAGATGCTGCTGAGGTGAGATGAGAGGCTCCTGTAGCAGTACCAGATATCAGTGTTTAAAACACTAGCGTGTGTTCTGTTAACACTGCACGTTTGAGACCCGTGTAGCCAATGGAAATGCTAATCCCATCCAATCCAGGCCCACTAGGGCAAACTGACTCGTTCTGAGGTTCCTACTTTGCATCTGTTTTTTGAATATGAGCGCAATCACACAATATCATCTTTTAATATCGCTGTCCTAATGCTAAACACCATGCTGACGCTGTTTACAGAGGGGGCCTCGCAGGCTGGAGATTAATGTTTCCAATCAGAAAGCCAGCCCCCTCCCCTCACTGGAAGGTTTTTGGCTCAGTTTTTGTGTGAGTGATTGGGGGGGGTTGTGGTCTGTATTACTTTTTAAACAACTAGCATCTGGAGTTTATTTAGAATGAAGACCGTAGTGCAATGAAAAATAAAAACTGGCTGATGCAAAGACGTGCTGGTATAGTGCCAGGAAAAGGCTGTGGCCAATTAATTAGGAACGCTAGGGTCTGGGCGCATTCCAAAATTCAACCATGAGCTCAAACGACATTTAAAGGGATATCATTCTGTAAACCTGCTGTGCACTTCCTTCCATTTCCTCTGTACATCTCGTACGTGCAGGTGCAAGCATGGGTTTTCATTTGCTACAAAGACAGGCAGAAATAACTGAATTGATTTGGCCCAGAACAAAGAAGAATTAGGAAGGACTTGATTGAAGTCTTTAAAATCATAAAAGGAGTTGACAGAGTTAACCCGAACCAAGACCAGAGGATACAGTTGGATATTAAGTAGAGATAGACTCAGGACAGGGGGAAGGAGTCTCTTCTTCATACAGAGAGTGCTGAGGGGATGGAATGGGTTACCTAGTCATGTTGCTGAAGGAGTCTCTTCTTCACACAGAGAGTGGTGAGGGGATGGAATGGGTTACCTAGTCATGTTGCTGAAGGAGTCTCTTCTTCACACAGAGAGTGCTGAGGGGATGGAATGGGTTACCTAGTCATGTTGTTGAAGGAGACTCTTCTTCACACAGAGAGTGGTGAGGGGATGGAATGGGTTACCTAGTCATGTTGTTGAAGGAGACTCTTCTTCACACAGAGAGTGGTGAGGGGATGGAATGGGTTACCTAGTCATGTTGCTGAAGGAGTCTCTTCTTCACACAGAGAGTGGTGAGGGGATGGAATGGGTTACCTAGTCATGTTGCTGAAGGAGACTCTTCTTCACACAGAGAGTGGTGAGGGGATGGAATGGGTTACCTAGTCATGTTGTTGAAGGAGACTCTTCTTCACACAGAGAGTGGTGAGGGGATGGAATGGGTTACCTAGTCATGTTGCTGAAGGAGACTCTTCTTCACACAGAGAGTGGTGAGGGGATGGAATGGGTTACCTAGTCATGTTGCTGAAGGAGACTCTTCTTCACACAGAGAGTGGTGAGGGGATGGAATGGGTTACCTAGTCATGTTGCTGAAGGAGACTCTTCTTCACACAGAGAGTGGTGAGGGGATGGAATGGGTTACCTAGTCATGTTGCTGAAGGAGACTCTTCTTCACACAGAGAGTGGTGAGGGGATGGAATGGGTTACCTAGTCATGTTGCTGAAGGAGACTCTTCTTCACACAGAGAGTGGTGAGGGGATGGAATGGGTTACCTAGTCATGTTGCTGAAGGAGACTCTTCTTCACACAGAGAGTGGTGAGGGGATGGAATGGGTTACCTAGTTATGTTGCTGAGGCAGAATCACTGGGATCCTTTAAGACTATATGAACATAATTTAGATCTTTTTTTTAGCATCATATAATCAAAGAAACTACAAAATGATTACCAGAAGCCATAATAATAGTACAGTATTTCAAGTTAGATTTCTAAATGTTACATTTTTCAATTTGGTCAGTTTTTTGTTGACAGTATGGAAAATCACAACTCACTATCTAATTCAACATTATTCAGCAGTGATACAATGCTAGAGAAATCTTAAAAATCTACTTGCCCCCTCCCGTCCCACCAAACACACACACACACACAAATTAAATATAACTTATAGGATTTTGCTTTTATTAAACAATGAACACAATCAATTGGTGATTCATAATCATTTCTGCTTCATGAAATCAAATTAAAAAAATGAAATTCAGTCCAAACATACCTGCCAAAACTGAGCCTGTCTCATTGTTGTGCACAACACATGGCAAAACAAAAGTAATAATTACATTAAAAAGACTCAAAGTACATCAGACTTCACGCACCAGGCCACTAGAGAGACCTTCGATTAGGAGGCGCAGCATTTCAGTGTCTTTGTTTCGGTTTGTAATTACCATGATTTTAAAGTGCGGCATTACTGGAGAGCAGACTGCATTGTGTTACATAACCAAGAATGGTTACCATCCCAAAAGAAACCCTTTTTTTTTTATAGAAGATGTTGAAGAGTCAGCAGATCTGTCTGATGTTGAACTTCTTCACATGACGCACCCGTCAAACAATCTGGTGTGAAATGAAAACCAAACCCAGTATTTATACAATTCCTTCTGATGCTACTTCTTGAGAGCCACAGATACTTTACAGTTTGCAGGCAGGAGACACTAAATTACACTTATGAGACATTTCTAAAGAAAAATAAGTTTGAGTACTTTTTAAAACGTATTTTTTTACAGATTGATCCCCCCCTGAGGGCCCGTTACATATAAAATAGTTTAAAGGTTTTTGAAATTTGTATTATGTTAAATATTCTTTAGAGCTGTCGGTCAAACTTTACTTGGCTCCTGCTGCAGACAAAGACAGTGTACTAGTATTATTGCATTCATTTAAATAAGTTTGTCACCGCGTGTGACTGATGAGGATTTATGAATGAAAAGGATTTGTCTACTCTATATTTTTGCTTTGAGGTTTAGAGTTACGCATTTTAAAAAGAAGCGTCATTTTTGAGTGCGAGACTTCTGCAGTTTAAAGTCTTCAGGCCTGTGCGTGACTCCCGAGAAATCTACGGGAGATTTTCTAGCAACAGAACATTATGACAAAAGAAGTCAAAAAGTACTTGCCGGACAGGCAAAGTGTAACGGTGAAACTTGTTGTCCCTCGCACTAACCTTGTTGTCCCAGGCGCCGGGTGATTTGAACTGCTTACTTGCCAATTATTATTATTTTCTCCCCAATTATTTTTGGGCTCAGCACACTTCTACCACCTCCACGCTGACTCGGGAGCGGTGAAGAAGAACACATGCTGTCCTCCGAAGCGTGTGCTGTCAGCCGCCCGCTTCTTTACACACTGCAGACTAACCATGCAGCCACCTCGGAGCTGGACAAGCCCGCAGGCACCCGGCCAGACCACAGGGGTCGCTGGTGTGCAGTGAGCTGAGGACACCCTGGCCGACCTAGCCCTCCCTCCCCCCGGGCTGCACTCGCCCAATTGAGCGCCACCCCCTAGGAACTCCCAGCCTTGGTCGGCAGTGACATGGCCTGGATTAGAACTTGCGATCCCCAGGCTGTAGAGCACATCGCGCGGAGCGCCTTTAGTGGATGTGTCACTCGGGAGCCCCCTGTGATGCAAAACTTTTGGCCACAGCTGTGTACATATGTCTTTAATTAGGTCGTGTTTATTTCAGTGAACACCACCTAGCTCATTACCAGCAAACCTCGAGGAAATATAAAAACTAAGAGAATTTGAAGCAACACATTAACATGTAGAGAATGATCTTGATGGATAAGCCAGGACCTGTTTTAAAAAATAAATGGATCCAAGCAAGGATAACCAAGGCTTTACCATCCAGCTTCTTACCCCTATTGCCATTAGCTATAGAGAACTCGGTGGCCAGCGTTTCAAGTGGAACTCTTTCAAAGAAACGTTTCCTTTTAGTGTGAGATACTCACACTGCAGTAAGAAGCTGTTGCTGCTGCAGGTTGTGATTAGTGGTGTTCTGATGCACTGTGATACTGTCTTCACACGATCCTGCATCGAAATAGAGGGGTAGGTGTTGTGATACCAGAGCACAGTTTAGCCCATTGCAGGCCAGCAGAGAATACAGCACCTTCCTTCTCTTGTTACAAAACAGCCCAGCATGATCATTTGATCTTGCATCAGCTAGAGCATCACATGATTGTACGGAGACATTAGCGTGTGGCTCTGATGGGGCCTGTGTAATAATACTGTATAGCAGGCAGCGAGCGCGTCTCACTGTGGTAGAGGGGGTGTGTCCGTCGAGGTGTGAGTCAGTCAGTCAGAGTTCTGCAGGAATTTCCAGCGAAGAGGAAGAGAGGCTGGATTGGGCCACTCCCACTCTGGAACAAAGCAAAACTCTGGCCCTGGAGTTCTGGGAATGGGTTCTTGAAAAGCGGATCTGTTTTAATCCTTTCACCCCCGGGGATTCTGTGTTTGTACCACATGCATTGTCAGGTCCTCGTTCAAACAGTGGGGTCCCTTCTGTGATGACTGTCCCTTCCATCCAGGGATTGCATTTGGCTATAATTCATTAAACTCTCTATCTATGCTGGTATTTTGAACCTGTCAGGTACTGTGCAGTTGCTATGCTATTATGAGGACCCTCGGTGTGTGTGAGCTCAGTTCTGAAGAAGTTTAAAGATTGAAATCATGAGCTCTTGAAGTATAACTAAGAACGAATTTCGAAGTTGCACTGCAATTCTGACATCACTAACTGTGATTGATTGGTTTTCTATGTGTTTTATAAATCTAGAAACAACATATTTTATATTATTCAAGCTAAGTAGATTTTGTTTGTTTGTGAAATTTTCCCTTTGCAAAAATGGAATGCTTTGAAAATGTGTTTTAAAGTGAAGCAAAGGAACGTTTGGGCTAATGCCACCGCTGGGTTTTGCTGTTGTAGGCGTTTGTTCTTCTGTTGAGCAGATCTAGAGATCCTGTTGGAAATTCATCATTCAAACCAGGAGAAAGGGAGGCTCTTACACTCTCTGAACAACCTCCCTGTGCTCTGCGCTGGTGGAGCAGAGAAAGAGAAAAGGGAGACTTTGGGGGGGGGGGGCATTCAGAACAGAAAATATGAGGCACTTTTTTACACAGAGAATCGTGGAAATCTGGAACCAACTCCCCAGTAATGTTGTTGAAGCTGACACCCTGGGATCCTTCAAGAAGCTGCTTGATGAGATTCTGGGATCAATAAGCTACTAACAACCAAACGGGATGGGCCGAAAAGCCTCCTCTCGTAACAAACATGTTCTTAAGAATTGAATCTGTTCAGCTCTTGAATGAGCAGCAGAGAAGAGAAAGGGAGGCGTTGTACTCTCAAGCCTCATTGTGCATGTTCTAAAAGGTATTGACTCTCTGAACAGCCTCCCTCTGCTCTGTGCATGAGCAGCAGAGATAGAGAAAGGGAGGCTGTTGTACTCTCTGAATAGCCTCCCTCTGCTCTGTGCATGAGCAGCAGAGAGAAAGGGAGGCTGTTGTACTCCCTGAACAATTGTCCCTCTGCTCAACTCCCCAGCAATGTTGTTGAAGCTGAGATGGAGAAAGGGAGGCTGTTGTACTCCCTGAACAGCCTCCCTCTGCTCTATGCATGAAGCAGAGAGCAAGGGAGGCTGGCTCGAATGCCTCCCTCTGCTCTGTTGAGCAGTAAGACTTTCTTATGTTCTTATGTTCTTAGAGAGAGAGAGAAAGGGAGGCTGTTGTACTCCCTGAACAGCCTCCCTCTGATTTGCATTGGTGGGGAGGAGACAGAGAAAGTGAGGCTGGTGTGCCTTTTCTGCTGTTAAAATGATTTTGCTAGCGGCGCATTAATTAGTGCTGCTGCAGCCCGGTTGTAACTGAAACCCAATGAAAGGGTTTAAATCATTCATAAGAGGGACTGGTCTGGGGCAGGTAGCTGTGAACATAGGGAAGAGTAGGGGGTTCCAGTCAGGGCTGAACTGAAATCAGTTACTCAGCTGGCTGCAGTAGCAGTGAGCACAGACCCACTCCTAATCCAGAACTCCAGCTCCTGGTTTTGAGACTTGCCGCACTCAGCTGGCTGCAGTAGCAGTGAGCTCACTCCTCCTGATCACATGGGAGAAAGGGCTTTCAAAGTACAGCTTGACTCAGCACATCAGCACTCCTCTACAGAGCGCTCTGGTGTAAAGAGAAGAGCAAGGCTTTCAGAGGGGCTGACCAGGGTATCAACTAGAGGGCAAATAACAGCACCCCCTGCAATCTAGCAAGGAGTGCAGAGAATATACACCAGAGAGCCAGACCAGGACTGTGCCTTTTTATCTCTTAGAGAGCCCAGGAGAACCCTGATCAGTAAGTACTGCTCCCGGCTATATTGTGCTGTGTGTGTTAGATTACAGGTATTCAAGGTGCTGCACTGTGTGTGTTAGATTACAGGTATTCAAGGTGCTGCACTGTGTGTGTTAGATTACAGGTATTCAATGTGCTGCACTGTGTGTGTTAGATTACAGGTATTCAAGGTGCTGCACTGTGTGTGTTAGATTACAGGTATTCAATGTGCTGCACTGTGTGTGTTAGATTACAGGTATTCAATGTGCTGCACTGTGTGTGTTAGATTACAGGTATTCAAGGTGCTGCACTGTGTGTGTTAGATTACAGGTATTCAATGTGCTGCACTGTGTGTGTTAGATTACAGGTATTCAAGGTGCTGCACTGTGTGTGTTAGATTACAGGTATTCAAGGTGCTGCACTGTGTGTGTTAGATTACAGGTATTCAAGGTGCTGCACTGTGTGTATTAGATTACAGGTATTCAAGGTGCTGCACTGTGTGTGTTAGATTACAGGTATTCAAGGTGCTGCACTGTGTGTATTAGATTATAGGTATTCAGTGTGCTGTACTGTATGTATTAGAATACAGGGATTTATCTTCTAGCTGTCTGTTCAAAACTAGCCAGGCTAAAAATACTTGCTATAAAACTTGCTGATGGTAAAACTTCAGAAACTTCGGTCGAGCAGACCAGTGTGTCTTTATCAGTGTCACTGAGCTGAAACTAGAAGAAACGGAATCAAGCAGACACACACTTCAGCTTGTGTCTTTATCAGTGCCACTGAGCTGAAACTAGAAGAAACGGAATCAAGCAGACACACACTTCAGCTTGTGTCTTTATCAGTGCCACTGAGCTGAAACTAGAAGAAACGGAATCAAGCAGACACACACTTCAGCTTGTGTCTTTATCAGTGCCACTGAGCTGAAACTAGAAGAAACGGAATCAAGCAGACACACGTCATATTAATTGTTGATAAAACAGAGTACGTGAAGTTCAGTCTTGTTTTTTTTTGTTCTTATTTTGTGCGCTAAACAGTTTGACCATATTGCTTAAAGTGTATTTGGTAACTGTGATTGCGCAATCCTGTGTATTTTACACTCCACCGTTGACTGGAATGAAAGTAGACTCTCAACACCAGTGAACACACAGGAGTGATCATCACAAAGTCTAGGGCTGCCAGACTTCTCCAATGTAACAAGGACTTCTTCTCCAAGTTCTCCTGTGTTTTTCTGTCAGTTGCACAGTTGATTGTATTTTAAATTGTTTCGTATCGTTAGTGATTGTCTTATAAGTCCATATTCACAATGGCCTTTTATTGAATAACAATACTACAGCAATACTGTTACATGAGTCAATTCTACAGCAATACTGTTACATGAATCAATACTACAGCAATACTGTTACATGAATCAATACTACAGCAATACTGTTACATGAATCAGAACTACAGCAATACTGTGATTTGAATCACTACAGCAATACTGTGATTTGAATCATTACAGCAATACTGTTACATTAATCAATACTACAGCAATACTGTTACATGAATCAATACTACAGCAATACTGTTACATGAATCAATACTACAGCAATACTGTTACATGAATCAAAACTACAGCAATACTGTTACATGAATCAAAACTACAGCAATACTGTGAGCAATACTGTTACATTAATCAAAACTACAGCAATACTGTTACATGAATCAATACTACAGCAATACTGTTACATGAATCAAAACTACAGCAATACTGTTACATTAATCAAAACTACAGCAATACTGTTACATTAATCAAAACTACAGCAATACTGTTACATGAATCAATACTACTACAGCAATACTGTTACATTAATCAAAACTACAGCAATACTGTTACATTTACAATCAAAACTACAGCAATACTGTTACATTAATCAAAACTACAGCAATACTGTTACATTAATCAAAACTACAGCAATACTGTTACATCAATACTACAGCAATACTGTTACATGAATCAAAACTACAGCAATACTGTTACATGTCAAGCAATACTGTTACATTAATCAAAACTACAGCAATACTGTTACATGCAATACTACAGCAATGTTACATGAATCAAAACTACAGCTGTAAGAGATTGCATTGTCAGGTACTGTAGCACTGTGCTGTAAGAGATTGCATTGTCAGATACTGTAGCACTGTGCTGTAAGAGATTGCATTGTCAGATACTGTAGCACTGTGCTGTAAGAGATTGCATTGTCAGAGTAGCACTGTGCTGTAAGAGATTGCATTGTCAGATACTGTAGCACTGTGCTGTAAGAGATTGCATTGTCAGGTACTGTAGCACTGTGCTGTAAGAGATTGCATTGTCAGGTACTGTAGCACTGTGCTGTAAGAGATTGCATTGTCAGGTACTGTAGCACTGTGCTGTAAGAGATTGCATTGTCAGACTACTGTAGCACTGTGCTGTAAGAGATTGCATTGTCAGATACTGTAGCACTGTGCTGTAAGAGATTGCATTGTCAGGTACTGTAGCACTGTGCTGTAAGAGATTGCATTGTCAGATACTGTAGCACTGTGCTGTAAGAGATTGCATTGTCAGATACTGTAGCACTGTGCTGTAAGAGATTGCATTGTCAGGTACTGTAGCACTGTGCTGTAAGAGATTGCATTGTCAGGTACTGTAGCACTGTGCTGTAAGAGATTGCATTGTCAGGTACTGTAGCACTGTGCTGTAAGAGATTGCATTGTCAGGTACTGTAGCACTGTGCTGTAAGAGATTGCATTGTCAGGTACTGTAGCACTGTGCTGTAAGAGATTGTATATATTTGATCTTTTGATTAATCAGATTAGTCTTGAATCAACGCACAGGAACAGTCCTCACATTGTAGTCTGTCTGCCCCCTTCATTCCAGTACCTCAGAAACTGGTTTCCCTGAGATACTGGAATCAGATACGAGCTGGATCTCGTTCAAGGGAAACAAGGATCTCAAACCCACTGGAGTGCATCGCCCCTTTTCTTCTGCAGATTCGTTGCATGTGTTTCATACTTCAGTTTGGAATATGTAGAAAACTCCAGGGCTGCTGTAAAGAGGAGATGTTTCTTGCTTTCTGGTCCCTACGCGCTTGTTTATTTTCTATTTCAAACTCCCTCCAATGGTGGAGCTGCAATCAGACCATGTGACCTACAGCACAAGGGCCCTTTATTTACAGGGTCAATTTTGAAATATCTTTTAAATATTAAAAACAACAGCGAGGAACCAAAAGATTCTCCAGGAAAATAAAAGGGAATAAACATAAAATAGAGCTAATAACAGTCAAGACTTATTATTTACAAGCCATGCAAATTGTCCTGGAAAAAAATAGATTTTTTTCAACCTTTTTGTAAAGCTGTATTTCTGAAGTGAGGTGGTTTTACAAAATGGCCACTAGGGGTGCACAGCTGTTTTTTGTGCCCCTTCTGCATCTGTGGCAACTGTGAGTCAATGTCTATGAAAACCAATTTTCAGAGGAGCTGGGATAGACCAAACATTACCAATAAGGCACTGGGTTTGCCATTAGTCACAATAATGTGTTGTGTTTGTCTCTTAGCCCCAGTGACTGGGGTTTCACTGAAAACGCTCCTCATTTTAGTGTGTATCGGAGTTTTCAGGGACTCGCACAGTGTGAAAAGGAGTTATAGGAAAACACCAAACAGGTATAATTAAAGTGTGATTTTATAGTCGTTGTTTGAGCTTTTAAAATTAAATTAGCGCTGGGACAAATATTGAATTGAACGGGTGGTAAAAATGAGCCTGATGTTGTTGGCTGGTATTGCTGAAGGAACACAGAGCCTGTGTGAAGTGTGCCTGAGTGTCAGGGCTATCCTAACAATAAGACTCCAAAGTTTAGAGTTCTATTGTCTTTGAATGCCAGGTTGCTAGGTGACCGGAGTGGAATGGAATGAGGGGAGGGGCGTGGCTAGAACTGGGGTGTGGTCACAAAGGTGTCTCCAGGTATCATTGATTTCGTGGGGTCTGTTTGTAACTCAAGCATGCTAAATCAGGAGGTCTACCTGTTTTGCAACTGGAGGATTTGTTTAAAGGAACTTCATTTCCTAGGAAAGAAACTGGAATCTTTTGGTTTTGCAATTCATGCACAAACTTGTTGAAATAAATTGCTTTTACAGTTAATGCTTATATTAAAAAAGCACGGTTTTAATTGATTTCTTTGTTCAGTTAGAAAACACCGGTATCAGTGTAGCATCTCCACTGTTTTTATATAATTAATAAATTAATAATACAGTATTGTACACTTTAGTGCTGTGTGTGTGTGTGTGTGTGTGTGTGTGTGTGTGTGTGTATATATATATATATATATATATTAGCTCAAAGAACCAGCTGCACAGCATTTTGATATGTTGTACATATCTTTCTCAAGGGAGCCTGTGTTTGAATCAAAACATTGGAGGTATTTAAGACAGTGTGAATGCTGGTGCAACAAAAGTGTTTAAAAAAACTTTTCCAGCATGGGGTGCTTCGTCTTGGGACAACATCATACAAGAATCTCCTCCAGTGGACAACCACCGTACACCTTTTAGTGAATATATGTTTGGAAATCTAGTCACAGAACACAGAAAACACAGAAACAATCTCTTTAAAAAAACAAAGCAAACAAAACTCCAGTGTTTGTGGATTCGCTCCGGTGTTTGTGATTCGCTCCAGTGTTTGGGGATTCGCTCCAGTGTTTGGGGATTTGCTCCAGTGTTTGTGGATTTGCTCCGGTGTTTGTGATTCGCTCCAGTGTTTGGGGATTCGCTCCAGTGTTTGGGATTTGCTCCAGTGTTTGTGGTTTCGTTCCAGTGTTTGTGATATTACAAACTGAACCCCTTTTAATATTACTGCTGGCAATGCCACCCTCAAATGGACAAGCTCCTGATAGAGCATAAGCTCAGTGACAACCGTTTCCACTAGATGTCTTTCTACAACATAAAGAAAGGCAGCGTGTTTCACAGTGGCGCCACTCTGAGTGAAACACTTTGTGATCTAGCCTGTTCCACTGAACTCTGAACTCGCCTTCTATCAGAAACCAAACACAATACTGAGCGATTGCAATAAGAAGCACTTTCACTCATTGCAAACATGGGGGGGGGGGCACAAACCTGAGAACTGGAAGCTGCTTCCTCTATCCCAGCTTTGTGTTCCAGTGAGAATTGCACTTTGCATGAATTGTTGATTGACATGGCTTACTGCTGAAAGGCAAACACATGCGCAATATTTGCTTTAGGCTGGAAATGTTTCGAAATGTATTCTTGGTTTGTTCAGCACAGTGTTTCCCACAGCCATTGTTTACCATAGCCTTCAAGGAATCATCCTTTCCATTGACACAGGATTTCTTTTTTTATCGCTGCAATTAAAAGAATGGCTTGCTGGCTGTGTGCAGGTCATGCACATAACACATGATGCAGTTGAATTTCCAGGTCTTATGTGTCGTTGTAAAATGATTCAGGCCTTTTCATAATAGCATGATGAACTTTACAACTATGAGGAAATGCCTGGAAATACCTGGCTACACTGTGCATGGTGTAGCAAGCATTGTCTTTGTGATCACCCAGCACAACGCTGAAGAAATCTCTGCTCTCAAGCATTATCTTTTGGAAGCCTGTCGCTGCTGCACTGCCTGCTCATTTCACCTCAGCAGGGTCTGCGAGGTCAAAGCTTATTATTGACAGAGAGTGTCAGTCAAAAAAGTTATTTAAAGCAATGTGATTATACAGTGTATCCCAAAACCAAGCTGTAACCAAGCCGCCAACTCCAGGGCAACAAGCTAGCTCAGTGTGTGTGTGCGTGCAGGGACAGTGCTAGCTCAGTGTGTGTGTGCAGGGACAGTGCTAGCTCAGTGTGTGTGTGCAGGGACAGTGCTAGCTCAGTGTGTGTGTGCAGGGACAGTGCTACTCAGTGTGTGTGTGCAGGGACAGTGCTACACAGTGTGTGTGTGCAGGGACAGTGCTAGCTCAGTGTGTGTGTGCAGGGACAGTGCTAGCTCAGTGTGTGTGTGCAGGGACAGTGCTAGCTCAGTGTGTGTGTGCAGGGACAGTGCTAGCTCAGTGTGTGTGTGCAGGGACAGTGCTAGCTCAGTGTGTGTGTGCAGGGACAGTGCTAGCTCAGTGTGTGTGTGCAGGGACAGTGCTAGCTCAGTGTGTGTGTGCAGGGACAGTGCTAGCTCAGTGTGTGTGTGCAGGGACAGTGCTAGCTCAGTGTGTGTGTGCAGGGACAGTGCTAGCTCAGTGTGTGTGTGCAGGGACAGTGCTAGCTCAGTGTGTGTGTGCAGTGTGGGTGAGTGCTAGCTCAGTGTGTGTGTGCAGGGACAGTGCTAGCTCAGTGTGTGTGTGCTAGGTGTGTGTGTGCAGGGACAGTGCTCAGTGTGTGTGTGTGTGCAGGGACAGTGCTAGAATAGTTTCTGTACAGAATCTAAGTGTGTGTGTGTGGGACAGTGCTAAGTGCAAACCCATTTGTGTTCCCTCTCATTACCATTACAGCGTTCTCACAAGCCCCCTCTGGTTTTGCTCTTGCTGTTTTCCAGACTTTTTTATTTCATTTTGACTGAACACAGCAGAGCTGCATTTCCACAGCTGAACCCCATTCTACATGCTCCCCTCCCCTCCTCTCTCTGCGTTGATTAAACAGGTTCATAATGCCATGCCCACTTCTGTATCGATGCAGCTGTTTTGATTTTTACTGTCCCTTTACCTTCCTCTGGTATTTGCAGTCTTTCGGAGCGGTCCTTGCTTTAGCTCCTCACACGTGATTTCTAATAGAATAAACTCGGCACCCCTGTGTGACTGCAGCACATTGCTGTCTGGGTGAGAAATATTTGAGCTTCAGTTTTCTGTATGAACTCTCTGGGGACGTCCTGTTTCTCTGAGCTGTGTACTATACAGCTATGATGCTTTACCATGCTTTACCATACTCCTCTGGGCTTTGCCATGCTTACCTGTGCTTACCGTGTTTTTACTGTGCATCTCAGCTTTGGCCTTTATAATAAGTTTACTCTTTGTGGGCATCTCAGCTTTGTTTCGTGGTCATCTGTTCCAAACTGCACCTTTTGGTTTATTATGATTTTCACTGAAAAGGGAAAAGGTTGATGGAGAGAATAGCTTTAAGTGGCTGAGATAGATGGCCGATTGGGATGTCGTTTGTGTGTCTGATCTCGCCACAGGGGCAGGGGTGTGTGTGTGTGTGCCTGTGTTTGTGTGGGTACAGTGGCTGGCAGATGGCCAGGGAGGATAAGCGAAGGTGTCTCTGTGCTGCACAGGTGCGCAGCGGCTGGCAGTTTGACCTCAAGTAGGCAGCTGCAGCTCACACACACAGGGAGGGATTGAAGTGATATGCAAAGCACTGACGTCTGCTACGCCTTCCCCACGGGTCATTTTATTGTCTGTTGTGCAACAGGTAACGGTCGCTCTGGAAGATGTTTTAGGAAAGGTGCCAAATTTGTGTTGCATTGTTCAAAATTGGAATGAACATGTCCGGTTTTGAAGGAGAAGCTTCATCTTGTGCTAACCAAGGCTTTAACATCCATGTCCCTTTCTCCTGTTTTAACACAACCCTTATAACAGTTCTGTGGCAAAGTGGTTAGCAGTGTGCAGGTGCAGGTGATCAATGCAAAGTGGTTAATCCAGTGTGCAGGTTGTTTAATGGTGATCAATGGCTGACGGCAGACAGACAATTATAATCCAGGTGCAAAGTTGTTTAATGAGTTGTAAATCCAGGGCTGACGGCAAGACAAACAGTAAACAATAAATGATGCTCAGTAATACAGCGGCGTGTTTTATTTGAGCTGTAATTCTCATTTCTCATTTATAGTGCTGTGTTTAAGACAGGGCTTCTCAAACTCGGTCCCGGGGTCCCCCTGTGGCTGCTGGTTTTCACTCCAACCGAGCTCTCAATTACTGAACAAGACCCTTATTTAGAACTGTTTACTCGTTTTCAGCTCTTAAACAGTTTGCATATTTCAAGTTAGCTGTAACATTTGATAAGTAACTTGAACTGCAACTGTTTAAGAGCTGAAAATGAGTAAAAAGGTCTAATTAAGACTCAGTTATTCGATCTCTAAGCGTTGCGTGTCTTGTTTCTACAACATGCCCAGTTCTGTGTCGTGTTTTAAAGTGGAAATCTGATGTAAAAATGTGACAGTCTGAAGCAGTACATCCTGTGCGTAGTTTTTTGGTTTGTTTGTAAAGTTTAGTAAATTTTTTTGGAGTAAATCTTTGTTTTTATAAGTCTAGAAATAAAAAGCATGTTCATATTAAACGCAACAGTGGAAAAACAACCTCTAAATTGACAAAAAAAGATGGATTATATTTGAGAAGTACAGTGCTGTATAAATGAAGCTGGATTATATTTGAGAAGTACAGCGCTGTATAAATGAAGCTGGATTATATTTGAGAAGTACAGCGCTGTATAAATGAAGCTGGATTATATTTGAGAATTACAGCGCTGTATAAATGAAGCTGGATTATATTTGAGAAGTACAGTGCTGTATAAATGAAGCTGGATTATATTTGAGAAGTACAGCGCTGTATAAATGAAGCTGGATTATATTTGAGAAGTACAGCGCTGTATAAATGAAGCTGGATTATATTTGAGAAGTACAGCGCTGTATAAATGAAGCTGGATTATATTTGAGAAGTACAGCGCTGTATAAATGAAGCTGGATTATATTTGAGAATTACAGCGCTGTATAAATGAAGCTGGATTATATTTGAGAAGTACAGCGCTGTATAAATGAAGCTGGATTATATTTGAGAATTACAGCGCTGTATAAATGAAGCTGGATTATATTTGAGAAGTACAGCGCTGTATAAATGAAGCTGGATTATATTTGAGAAGTACAGCGCTGTATAAATGAAGCTGGATTATATTTGAGAAGTACAGTGCTGTATAAATGAAGCTGGATTATATTTGAGAAGTACAGTGCTGTATAAATGAAGCTGGATTATATTTGAGAAGTACAGTGCTGTATAAATGAATGCTGTATAAACGTAAATCCCATCCAGTGGAAATAACCCTCCAGCAGTGTGTGTGTTACAGTGAGAAGGGTAACGCTGAAATAACCCTCCAGCAGTGTGTGTGTTACAGTGAGAAGGGTAACGCTGAAATAACCCTCCAGCAGTGTGTGTGTTACAGTGAGAAGGGTAACGCTGAAATAACCCTCCAGCAGTGTGTGTGTTACAGTGAGAAGGGTAACGCTGAAATAACCCTCCAGCAGTGTGTGTGTTACAGTGAGAAGGGTAACGCTGAAATAACCCTCCAGCAGTGTGTGTGTTACAGTGAGAAGGGTAACGCTGAAATAACCCTCCAGCAGTGTGTGTGTTACAGTGAGAAGGGTAATGCTGAAATAACCCTCCAGCAGTGTGTGTGTTACAGTGAGAAGGGTAACGCTGAAATAACCCTCCAGCAGTGTGTGTGTTACAGTGAGAAGGGTAACGCTGAAATAACCCTCCAGCAGTGTGTGTGTTACAGTGAGAAGGGTAACGCTGAAATAACCCTCCAGCAGTGTGTGTGTTACAGTGAGAAGGGTAACGCTGAAATAACCCTCCAGCAGTGTGTGTGTTACAGTGAGAAGGGTAACGCTGAAATAACCCTCCAGCAGTGTGTGTGTTACAGTGAGAAGGGTAACGCTGAAATAACCCTCCAGCAGTGTGTGTGTTACAGTGAGAAGGGTAACGCTGAAATAACCCTCCAGCAGTGTGTGTGTTACAGTGAGAAGGGTAACGCTGAAATAACCCTCCAGCAGTGTGTGTGTTACAGTGAGAAGGGTAACGCTGAAATAACCCTCCAGCAGTGTGTGTGTTACAGTGAGAAGGGTAACGCTGAAATAACCCTCCAGCAGTGTGTGTGTTACAGTGAGAAGGGTAACGCTGAAATAACCCTCCAGCAGTGTGTGTGTTACAGTGAGAAGGGTAATTCTGAAATAACCCTCCAGCAGTGTGTGTGTTACAGTGAGAAGGGTAACGCTGAAATAACCCTCCAGCAGTGTGTGTGTTACAGTTAGAAGGGTAACGCTGGCCTTGCGGAGGCCTAGTTATGTGCTTCCTGTTTACTTCCACCTGAGAACATTGAGTTTTGCATTTTGCATCGCCACCTGCATGTCGTGAAGCATCATTGCACCCAAATAATGGGCTATATAGGAGCCTACAGTATCGGGTAATCATATTTCTGTTTCTTTCCTTCAGCAGATTTGAAAGCTGTTTAGAAGAGGGTGGATCTTTATTGGTCAACAAACCACACTGAATCTGTCTTCGCACCAGCTTTGACTGAACCACCTGCCCTGCTCAATCTGAGCGCCTGCCCTGAAACTCTCCACAGCCCATGGGATTCCTGGAGTTGGACGGATGAAGGAAATCCAAGCATATCAGCGCCGCATAAGAGTGATCCAACCCCTTTTTAGGACCTTTGGACAGACTTGGTAGATTTGTGAATCTTGTTGAAATCAAGCTGATCAGCCTCCTCCCCCTGATCTGGACAGGCCTTAGATCAGAGAGATGTCCACCAAGGCCCCTATTTACCTGAAGCGCGGGAGCCGGCGAGGGAAGAAAGAGAAGCTCCGTGACGTCCTGTCCTCGGATATGATCAGCCCTCCGCTGGGAGATTTCCGGCACACCATTCACATCGGCAGCAGCGGCGGCGAGAGCGATCTCTTCGGGGACCTGTCCTTCCTGCAGGGGAAATTCCACCTGCTCCCGGGGAAGCAGGGCCACAGCCTGTCCCAGCGCTGCAACCAGTACGGGACGGCCTTCGAATTCACCCGTACCGCCAGCGTCTGTGCACACCCGCCCCAGCGCGAGAACTCCTCCCCGCTCCTGAAGAACGCCCTCTCCCTGCCTGTGATTGGGGGCGTCCAGGCCCTCTCCCTGCCTGCAGCCCAGCAGACCCCCCCTCCCAAACCACCTCGACTCCACCTGGAATCCACCCAGCCTCCCACCACCTTCCCCGTCCCTCTGCTGCCCCAGTTCCCAACCCCTTCCCCGGACGAGAGCCCTTCTCAGATTGGAGAGCCCCGCAGACCGGAGCAGAGACTAGCAGAGCCCCGAATCGGACTCACCCCTGAGGACACCCCTCTGGAGGAACCGTTCCTGTCCCACGCAGGCTCCCTGCTGTCCCTGCACCTGGATCTGGGCCCCTCCATCCTGGACGACGTTCTTCAGATTATGGATAAGCACCAAGTGAGCAGGATCAATGGGTCCCAGCTGCATAAATCCAGAACAGAGATACTCAGCTGAGTGCCAGAGCCTGGATCCAGCACCCCGCACCACACCGACAGCAAGGGCTTTGTTGGTTTTGGTTCCTGTCTTGCTGGTTTTCTATAAAATGCTGGAGGCATTTCCTGTTTCCCCTCTTCTGTGGAACTGTACATTGAATACAAGAGATCAATGTCGCGGTCTTAGATCTTAGAGACACAAAAGCATTTGGTAGCACTCAAACTAAATTGAACATCAGATTCAAATTTTGTTGCATTGTTGCAAAATTCATGTGGACAATGTATATTTTTGCCTTATAAATAACTGGCCCTTTTTTATACATGTATATAAAAGATTTTTTTGCATATGAAGCATATTGCAACAGAAGTATTGGGCAGATGGATAAAAGCAAAGCATGTGTTACTGCAGGACGACGCCCTCTTTCATAGTGATCAAACCCTGACACAGTGGAGGGTGCACAATCAGGAGCCCTCACTGTCGGGGCACAGCGCACTCACACCCCTGGCTGCTCATTACATATCCTGGTATCCCTGAATAGAGAGCTCCCCTCGTTTCAGAATGCAGTGGAACTGCTCAAGCACAATCAGTGCCGTGGTACCCCAGGGCTGACCAGCACAGCACATGTGTTCATGTAACCCTAAACTGTGCTCTTGCAATACAGAGCAGGTCTAGAGCTCCACTGTTTCTCCCAGTATCTCCCAGTACTTGTGGGGTGCTGCATGCAGTTTGACGCAACTTTGTTTCAAGCAGTAAAAAAGAAAACAAAAAAGACTGGTATATTTCTTTATAGAACCAGTAAAAGCAGCTTTGGATTCCGATACAGTGGATGAGAGTCTTCCAGCTCTGTAGAGTTTCAGACAGCACTTGGTTACAGTTCTTGTTTTTGGTTGTGGACTGTGTTTCAGTACTCGGCTCGATGCCACTCCTGCAGCCTGCCTGCAGTTTGACAGGCCTCTCATGTATTTCTGAAGAATGACTGAGCCGAATGTGCAGGATTTACATAAAACTGGAGCGTGTTATATTGTAACATTATAATCTATGATATTATAATATTATAGTTATGATATTATAATATATGATATGGTAATATTATAATCTGTGATATTGTGATATTATAATATAGGATATTGTAATATTATAATCTATGATATTATAATATTATAATATAAGATATTGTAATATTATAATCTATTTCTGATACAAAAGAGTAGAAACTCAAACGGATAATAATCAAGGCTTTACATTTTATTATGTATATGGGGCGCTATAGAAAAAAATGATATAATTGATTGATGTAAACAAGCTGCTCTGCAGTTGCTCTGTCTGTTTCCAGAATCCAGAGCACTGTGACATCACTTCCTGTCACCAATGAGCAGCGTTTCTGAGTGCTGGGTGATCTCTGCAGCATTGTGTCAGTCACACTGGAGCTAAGCTGTCAGCCTTGGGGATGTCCACTGTCAGGCTGACTGTAGCTGTATCTGAGGATCACCCCCCCTTTCTTTAGGGTTCTGTAGATTTCCACACATCTCTAAAACTAGCAATCATTTTTTTATACATTTTAATATAGATTTTTTTTTAAAGGGTGAGTAAGTCATTTCTAATAAACAATACTCCCTAATACGCTGGGCTTGGTTCCCCCAGAGGGGTTTTGATGGAGGAGCCTCACAAGTCCAGCGGCGCTTCCCCAGGCTGGGCCCTCTCCTCCAGGGTTCAGGAGCTGTGGAATGTCTGCTGGTCTGGAGAGACCCGCCTCACAATGTGATGCAGATTCCCAGCAAGCCTGTGGTCAGGGGTTCTGGTTATAGAGTGAAACCCCATGACACCTGCAAAACCCTGCACATACCCTGACACACCCATTCATTCATGTTATGCAGCTTTTATACATTAAGGATACTGTCTTAAATATATTACAATGTAAAGCGCCTGATTGTTTTAGACAGTATATTTGATCAAACAGGATGCCTATCCCCTGGATTCTGAGTGGAAGTATGCAATCAAAGCCTGTTTTTTTTTTTTTTTCAATGTAAATTTTGCCCAGTTTTTTTTTTTTTTTTTTTACTAACAGCTCTAGAAAACAGCGTGGCCTCCTCCTCGAAGTGAAAATGAAACCTGGAACCAAATCAAGTATTGGAAAACAAGAAGGGGAAAGGAGTGGTTACTATTGCCTTTACATACGTGTTCATTGAGTAACTTCCTGCACTAGAGAATGAGAGAGATAGATTTGCTTATTTTCTAATGTGTTCTGATATCTCATATTTTCTATCTATTAAAAAACAAAAAAGTTCTTAAAATAGTAAATTATTGATTTTGTTTTTCCTTATTGTCTCATTTTGAATGTTGCAACAGGATTAAAATAAGCTTCAATTGGAAGATAAGCTATCTTCGGTGTCCTTGACTTTTTGTTTATTGTGCAGCCACTCTCGCTGTTTTGTTCAACACGGTTTTTTTCCTTGCATTAGAATTGCAGTGATTCAAAATGGGTTCTTTTTGTTCAAGTTCTGATGCCACCTTTTGAATGTAAACATCAATCTCTCTTTCCTACTCTCGCCTGAAGAGACCGTTAAGGTTTTGAAAGCTTGGGATTAATTGTTGTTTGGTTAGTCCAATAAAAGGTATCACATCTCCTTCTCTTTGATTTATATATTAGAAACTCAACAGAGCTGGTCTAGAAAAGACCGCATCCAAGATCTGTGGCTGCATTAAAGCTGCCTTGGTTATCTAGAGACAGTATTGAGTTATTATCTAGAGACAGTATTGAGTTATTATCTAGAGACAGTATTGAGTTATTATCTAGAGACAGTATTGAGTTATTATCTTGAGACTGTATGGAGTTATTCCATATGCTCAGCAATTCAGACAGCTAATCTCAAACCACTTTCAAACTCTAAAACTAAGGAAGAATCTTAATCCTTTTCCGTGCCTGTAACGAGAGCTCTCATTTTACTGTAGGTTCCTCGGTCATATATAAGGACCCTTCTGCACTGACAATCTGTCACACGGTAACTGCCTTGGTTTTGCACCAAACTTTATCACACACTCCCAGTCTCCTGTAGACTTTTTAGATTGCATTTGACTGTAAAGCGATAAACTCTTGACTTTCTACTAGAATTTATCACTGTTTTTTACACAGTTATGAGGATGTGCGCACATTGGTTTAGCTTATGTGTCAATGATGTTTGTTATAAATATATTGGAAAGTTATTGTACCTGACAACATAATTCCACAAATCTTCCATCTGCTACGTAAGTCTGAAATTTTTGAATTGCAAGCTCATCCCAGACATGCTCAGTTGGATTGCGGTGGCCCGTGGAAGAAGTCTCCGCCCTGCTCCTCAAACCACAGTTTTGGTGCGGTGGATGGTGCAGTGTTGTTTTGGAAGTGGCCATCAGGGTCTAGCATTGTTGGATGGACTT
>NC_054580.1:1438499-1459574 GCF_017654505.1 Polyodon spathula | reverse complement strand
TTTTCACTCAGCATTTAATAATTGAACAGACAGAAAATCAAAGGTTGTAAAGACAAACCAAAACACAGGACACGGCACTGGTAACCAAAACAAAGAGACAAACAAAACAAACAATACAGACAAACACAGTGAGCTGCTATTATAATTACTATTACCTCCGTCTCCAATCCCGTTCTCCACTCACCGAACACACAACCCCGAGTGAGTGAAAACATGCTGCTTTTATGCAGGTGTACCGAGACTCGACTGCTAATCAATCATTCAGTTGGAGTCTCGGTACAACTGCACGTGAATTAATAAAGTGCAATTCCCCGTGCTCGCATATTATTACATTTTACCTGCACGTGAAGTGCTGTGCAATCCTCGTATACATTTTAAACGCACATGCTCGTAACCCATAATTATATCCTGTGTATTTTATACATAAACACCAACATTAACACACAACACGCAACATACAACAACGAAATACCCACAGGGGCGGAGCAACATTGCCACAGGGACTCAAGTCATGTCGAGTCATTTGATGACAATGACTCAAGTCGATTCACCGAAAATTACAACTTGAGTCATTACAACTCTCGGTGGAGCAGAGAAAGAAAAAGGGATGCTCTTATATTTTCTAACTTCCTCCCTCTGCACTGTGCCGGTGGAGCAGAGAAAGAGAGATTAAATGATTTAATCTTTCTTTGGGTTTGAGTGTACAGGTAAACAGTGCAGAATTCGTTCTCTGCTTGTTTATAATTTAAATTGAGCTGTTCAGATACAATACTGTAGATGAAGTGTTGCAGCAGTGTATTTTAGTTATGCAAAATAACCAGAAGCAGCAGAAATAATCATTATCTAGTGCAGCAGAAATAATCATTATGTAGGAATAATACATGCATCTCCTGAATTAACATTAAAAAAAGTGAAGAAATAAAAAGGCCCCAGTAATAATGTTACTACAGATAAAACAAAGATGTAAGAACATTGAATACAACACATCTATAATGGGACTATACGACAGTAAGAGGCTTAAAGTAATGGCAAGATACACATCTGTCATTGAAGAATATAAATCATTGTGACAGAAATATAATGATTCTTGGTGGTAAATCTCCCTCCCTCCCTGTGAGAGAGCTAAGTAATGGGAACAGAGTACCCTGGACTGGAGGGCCTGACAATTTATTCCCAGGGTTAAAAGGAAGTCTGTCATCTAGAAAGGGGGCAGAACTCCGGTGCACTAACTCATCGACCCGGAAGGGAAACGATGTGTCAGCCGCAGATTGGAGGAGCACCTGCAATCATTTACCAAGTGGTCATGTGTGACGGTACAAATAGGGGACAGAGGCCAGCATGAACCCAGGCATTGCTACACCTGTGTCACAATAATAATTGTATTAGTACCGTGAGCACTGATGTGTATTGCCTGGGATTATTGTTTGAGGTCACCAGAACCGGATTACAATATTAAAAGCCTTTCTAATTGGATTATCTCTGTCTTGTCTCGTCTCCTGATTAAACACCACATCATTTCTGCACCTGTACACTGTTAACTGCTTTGCCACAATCATATAATGCTTTGACAAATCACTGTTCCAATACAAAATTATCACAAACTTATCACACTTGATCCAAATCCCCAAAGCACCAGCAGTAGGTTCCACACTGAACTGAGACAATGGTTAACATGTGTTTGGCTGTCTCTGGAAACAGCACAGACCCGTTGCAATGTCCTGCAATCAGAGGCCTGCTATAGTCTTCCACATTGCCATCAAACCTCTCAGCTGAAAAGAGCAAAACATTGAAAAGCTGTGTACTGTCTACTTACTGTACCTGGTGTGTTAAAGTGATTCATACTGAAAACACCAACATAGAAAATACAAGCAAACTAGAGCAAAACAAATAGAAGACCTTCAGAAACCTCAATCTCTTTCAAATGAATGAAAGTCAGAGAATAAATCCGTTTATGTTTTTAAACAGGGATATCAGTGTTTCAAATTCCACTTTCCCCATTTTTTAATCTATAACATGTGTGAGTTAGAATCATCCTTCAAGCACGTGTAACCAGGGAGCAGATCCACAGCACACTGTTTGTAGCTTATACGGCTCTCTGGAGGTTGTGACTTTATTTTTAAGATTCACCACCATGCTTTCCTACTTTATATCAATCTAAGCCAAACAGAGGCTTCATCTCTCTTATTTATTTTATTCATTTATTTATTGCATTTATAGAGCACGTTTTGTACAAAAGTATCGCAAAGCACTGTACAGTACATAGCAGGAAAAAACAACAGACACAATGCATTTCTATAAGTTTCAGTTTAAGTTTATTTATTTATATAGAACCTTTCACACAAAATGTCTGAAAGTTTGATTGATTGATACATCGAATCCTTAGAGTGTGGACAGCTGCATATGGGCACCCCTTATGGAATGAAAATATATGTAAATATATTCCATAATACATTTTGTAATACACAACATTGTATTTGTCAATATATTTAAATATATTTCCATTCCATAAGGGACAGGAGCTCTTTTAGACAGTCAGGAGCCAGACCATGGAGCTCCTTGTAAGTCAGCAGCAAGACCTTCAAATCAATTCTGAAACGTATTGGAAGCCAATACTGGAGTGTGGTACATACAACTGCCACAGTCAGACCATTTAAATAACAGTATACACATAATAATACAAAAGCAGCAATTTTAAAGTTACATTAAAACCCACTAAGATAAGAAAGCCATTTTATAAAAGTGCGTTTTTAGTCTTGAAAATTGTAACGGTCCCATAAGACTATGAGAGAACGGACTGGCTAACTGGACGACCCTCTCCTGAAGAAGCAAATCTCTCCTCACAAGGTGGTTGTTCTAGAAGTGCAGGTCCCATTCCTGTAGACCATCTCAGAGCCCAAGCAGTCTTTTTGGAATTCCTTGGGGCTGCAGACCACTTTGCTTTTTAGGGCCACGGCACAGTAGTCCACCGGCTCCCCATCCAGACCGCTCTCCATCCACCGAAAGCACATGATCCTCTGGAAGGAGCGACGGAAATTGCCCGACACAAAGACGTAAAGGATGGGATTGGCCCCACTGTTGGCATAGCTCAAGATGACAAAGAGCTGGGTGATGACCGGGTCGGGTGGCCTCTGGAACACGCTGAGCAGCTGGATGATGTAAAAGGGCATCCAGCAGATGACGAACACGGTGACCACAAGCATGACCATCCGAGTGATCTTCTTCTCGGACTTGCGCCTCTGGAGCCAGCCGGCTTTCAGAGCCACGGCACGCATCTTGACCACGATCAGGCAATAGCAGAGGCAGATGGCAACTACAGGCAGCAGAAAACCCAAAAGGAAGGTGTAGACCACAAAGGCCTCCGACCATGAAGATTCAGGCCACAGAAAGTTGCAGTCAACACCACCATCCCCGGATGGGACTGTATCTGCAAAAATAATGATGGGCAGGATGACCACCAAGGAAAGAACCCAGACGCAGATGTTGATCATCTTGGCCACAGTGGGGCGTCGGTATCTGGCAGCTTTGATGGGATGGACAACTGCAATGTACCTGTCAATGCTCAGGACAGTCAGGCAGAAGATGCTGGTGAACATGTTGATGCCATCCACGCTCAAGACCAGCCTGCACATCAAGGAGCCAAAGGGCCAGTGCTGGAGAGCAGCTGAGGTAGCAAGGAATGGGACACTCAGCATGAACAGCTCATCAGCGATGGCCAGGTTCAGGATGTAGATATTGGTGGCCGTTTTCATCTTGGCGTATTTCAAAATTACGTAGATGACCATGGCGTTTCCTGTCAGTCCAATGCAGCAGACAATGGCGTATATAGAGGGGATCACAAACTTACTGGGATCCGGGTCCAATTCAAAGTCTTCATACTCCAAAGAGGAGTTGAAGGGAAACCCAGTTGGAAAGAACAGCCTTTCAGATTCGTTGATGATTGCCATGTTTTGGTGGACCAAGGTAAGAATCTCGTTTCTGGGATTGTGCTGGCCTGAGTTAGCATAGAGGATCTCGTTTCCAGGTTGAGGCTGAGCTTGTACTAACCTGAGTTAGCAGAGCTGCTTCTTTAGCACAAGCTCTAGAAGGTTTTTGTTTTGATCAGTCCTCATTGCTGGGACCCATCATGGAAAAGTAGGCAGTAAATGATTCAATATTGTGGTGGTTGTCCAACCTGCAAAAAAACAAACAGATTTTAATGCAGATTAGTGTTAATGCAAGTGCAAAATATGTGTTTAACTTTTAAAATGTACACATATGTATCTGTAGCAGGGCTGGGGCCATGCACATAATGATTTCCATTACACGAGAGTAGATGTTAAAACTTCATGCTGATTTGAACTCGGCTCTCGCCAAGATAAGCACCAACTAAGACATAGCTTTGCAGTAAACTAATCTGATCCATCTGCATCTCCATCCATTTGCGTTGCTTTACATCTGATGATGTAGATATCCTTTTGCCTGGTATTGATGGCTGAAATGTAATGCTGGCTCCAGGGATCAGCTTATTTTGCCTCCCCAGCGCATCAGCACACACAACAGCCGCGATGCTGGCTCTGGGGATCAACTACAGTGTGGTCTCCCCAGCATGTCAGCATGATAACTGTTCTACTGTTGTAGTCATGGTTATCATGCCATCCATGTATGCTGGAATTGGTGGTACTCGCATTCCAGAAGCCAAGCGCTCTCCTCCCACTACCCATTTTGATGCCCTAATAATTACTTGCATTGCCATGGCAAAAGCCAGTGGAGAAATGGTGCATCCTGCCATTATTCCAACCTCTAGGCATTGCCATGTAGTGCTGAATTCTGAAGTTGAAAAACTAAATTGCAAATCTCCAAAGTAGGCTTTCACTAAATTTGTTATTTTCATCGGTACGCTGAAAAAATCAAATGCTGCCCAAAGAAGTTCATGTGGCACTGAACCATATGCATTAGCCAAATCCAGGAATGTCACATGGAGCTCCTTCCTCTCCTTTTTAGCTGATTGAATTTGTTACCAATTAATAGCAATAATAATAATTATTATACTTGTAGTTTTACAGTTTGATTCCTGCAGCTGGTAAGACTTTAAAAATGTCTCTTCATTTCCCAATAGCACTGTGTATGGGGTATATTTACGTTAAAGCTTTATGGTTCTTTAAATCATGTTTAAAGGTTCATGTGGTAACATGCAGTGTTGTGTGATGCCCTGTCGTTACAGATTGTGTCGGTGAGATGAAACGAGGTTAAAAGATCAAGCCTGGCTGTTTTGTAACAAGGTTAACATGCTTGCTTGTGGGCTCCAGTTGCACTAACAATACTTAATGATGTCACTGAGTAATTCAATCAGACACACCGTGTGCAGTCCTGAAGTGATTATTGAGTCCAGAAAAAAAGAAACACATATTCAAAGTGTTTGCCATTTATTTCCTTTAAAACAGCTGCCTGATTGTAGACTCGTTGACTTGCATTTGAGCGTCAATCCCTGCTTTCCCTGTGACTGACGTGTTTTCAATGTCCAATTCCTTCAGAAGACTCAAGGAAGTTACCATAAAAAAAATCCAAGTCACCTTTGCTGTAATGTTTGTGTTTTTCATAAAGGAAAATCTGAGACCTACAAAATGATAAATATAAATAAGTGGAATGATTTTGCAGGACTGTTAGTACTTTAGTACAATCACTAAATACAAACACAGTGAAAATGAGGGCAACAAATAAATAGGTTTCTAAACTGTATGGGGCAGTTTTGCGATGTGTCACAGTTTCTCTTAGAATAGACCCTGTGATCAGATGAAAGCAATAGCACACGGACTTATAGATATACAGTAGTACCACCTCACCCCCTTAATCTTAAGTTAAGCACATTCTTAACTACTCTATGTTCTTCTTCAGCTCTGATGTTAATATATTTTGGTTATTTTAGACAATTAGCCCTGTGCTGCCCCAAGGTATGCACTGAAAAAATCTCACCTGTACCAAAATAAATGATCCTTATTCAGATCTGTGCTCTACATGGCAAACACTTTGCATTACACGTGCACAGCCATGTAGGGAAATGCAATATTGTGCGTAGTTAGAATTGACGCAGTTATCAATGAAATGTTTCTATTCTTAGAAACCTGTATTCCTTTAATAAGAATCTTACTGTCTATCCAAGTTCTAAATATAGTCAAACACACTTGGAGAACTGGACTGAGTGTCAGAGGCCAGCAACTTACACGCCATCATTTCTGAAAATAATTGTCTTGTGTGTAATTATGTACGTGAAGCACAAAACAGAACATGTGTTTTAAACTGTCTGTCCCTGATACAGCTTCTATACTGCTGATAGAGTTCTGGATACTGCCATTCACTGCTGTATGTGCTGTTTTGAAAGAAACATTTTATAGCAAAGAAGTATTCTTATTTAAAAAAAATACCTGCTGCAGTAAAAGATTATTGCTGTTGTTTCACTTCCTAATACAACCACAGTAGTGAGGACAAGCTGCGAAGCATGACAATCATTACATGACTATTTATTACTATTATATATATATATATATATATATATATATATATATATATATATATATATATATATATATATATATATATATATATATATATATATATATATAGTAGTAGTGTACACATGTGATACATCCTTCATTTAATAAGCATACTCGACATACAGTTTAACTGAATGCTGTTGTAGAACAATCACAGGTGTTGTGTTTCATTGATTGCCAAGATTTTTTTTAACTGCACATGAAACCAGTGTGTAAAACTCATTCTCCTCTCACTCCCAGTATCAAACTGGGGCTGCTGGCTGCAACCAAGAGCTACACAAAGGTCAAAGATCACCTGTATGCGTCACATTTCTGTACAATTGCCATTAATGCATGTATTCACCTACCTCCAATATTCCCCTGATAATTAACTGGTTTTGCATCCTTCTGTTTCGCGGTGTGTGTTTTCTGTTTGCTGTCCAAGGTTAATAACCTGCCTCTTTGAATTGCATGCTTGTTAGACAGCGTTCGCAATCAGTGTGTGCCTGCAATCCTAACTGGGCTGGCTGAGGTGCTTCTGTTTGATTAAACGTTTCTATTGAACATCGAAATGACTAAATCACTCCAGTGATTTAATACAATCAATAAAAAGCATCTGTCTGTAGTTCAATATATACAGTTTGTGTTCAGTGTAAAAGGAAGTCTTGAGATGTCATCCCTTTTCTTTGCAGTATATTGTGGTGAGAAAATTCCAAAGTGTTCCAGTTTATAGTGTAAACAGCAGCATCACGATGACAGAGTCGTCTCCCAAAAGCATTGAAAGGTGATCTGGAAAATGCATCAAAAAGCAAAAAGTCCTATTTTGCATAAAACCCTTAAACTTGAGTCTTTGCTGCAGCTTAGTGTTGCATTCCTCACTGTGCAGATTCTCACTCCTGTGTTAACAGCTCCCTGCTTCATCTCGCATGTAGGGGTGCTGAATGGCTGTCAGGTGTCAACATGACTGTATAGGTCCGTCTTTCCTGAGATAATGATGAAAATGTTTCAACGCTTACAAAATCTCTAGAAGCCAGCCTCCTGCTCTAGCAGACCCAGTTCTTTACACGCCAGCCTGCTTGTCAAAGGATTGGACTTGAAACGATGCTGGAATTCAAGCAAGTAAAGCAGATTGGATTAGATGATGAATATTAGAATAGAGAGCCCAGCAGAATTACTAAAACTCTTTTTGAGCTTATAGTATTGAATCTTTTTTCAATTACAAATATATCCTTCCTTCATATAATACAGTATATCAAATATTATAATGTATATGTTTAATGTATTGCAATGTGTTGAAGATTCCTAACTATATTGTACAGAATGTGTATAGTATGTATTGCCAAATATATTTTTATATATTGGTAAATATATTATCCCATATATGAAAAGAAGAAAAATCTCTTCTCATTGCATGTATAGATTTCCCAATACTGTGCAATGTTTTAGTTAGTATGTAATAAATATTAGGAAAAGAAGGTATTCATGTGAAGTTATTTCATGTGCCCGTGTTTGATAAATAAGTATGACTTTGAAAGACCCAGGTGCAGGTTACTTGTTAGCTTGCTCTCCGCATTGGAAAAGAACAGAAAAGAACCACACTGAGCTGCTCCTAATCTCTGGCTGCTCCCTCCTTGCTGATCTGTTGAAATAGTTACATTTCAAACATCCGTAATCATATCTTTAAAGACACCCGTCTTGCTCTCGTAATAGGAATGAAGTGCTGTCGGTGGCATCAAGAACAAGTCCATCTGTGTAGCTGATAATTGTATAACAGTCCATCATATCCATTTAGCATTGCACTCCCAGGCAAACACATAAAATATCCAGATATGGTAAGCTCCCCTTATCTGAATGCAGGACACCACTGCCTGACTGTGAATATGAAATGCTATGTCGTTATTTCTGTAGTGTTCACCTGATTGATCGATTGCAAAAGTTTTTTTTTAATGCAATATTTTACTGAAATGTGTTTACTGAAAAGAAACAGCCAGCTTGTTTTTTTTTTAAATCTGAAACCCCACTAACAGCATCCCCTGTGGTTCTCTAGCAGTGTAGCAAAACTCCCGCTGCATTGTACCGCTCCTCCATCCCTCTCAGAGTGCAAGCCTAATGGATGCTGAGCAGCGTTATACAATCACGGCTCTCTCACATGAAGCTCTGCAGGAGAGGAGAGACGGTGGGGGGGGGCTGCTCTGTCTCCCCTGGATACAGTAACCGTGTTATAGTGTTTATTTGCATTCTGAACGGCTGCTGATAATTCTGGTATTCTCGCGTGTTGCTATTTCTGCTGTTTGATATTCTAATGCAGGTGTCTCTTTCAGGAGCCCCTGGGAACCTGCCTTGTCAATCACATGTAAGCAACACAGAAAGGCAGAGAAAACAGAGACAAGGAGCAGTTTGTCGTCCTCTATTTACTGTATTTATTTAAAGCCATATGAGCTGGAATGAGCTTCTTTGCAAAGGCAGGCGCACGTTCCATTTCCATACCAGCACACGGCTTCATAATCCGATGTCTTTGTGATTACACTTCCCTCTGAGCTCAGGGAAAACCTCTTTAAATTATTATATGACCTTGTGCATCTGAGTCCTATAGTAATTTCATTGAGGGGATAGCAGTACTTCCTTCCAGCAGTACTTCTCCCTCTTGTTTTTTTTTCAATGTCGCCAATTAATCTTCCTTTCGTAGGACACGTCCCATATATACAGCTGGATGAAGAGTCAAACTTAAAACACAACAGAAAGTTTGAACACCAGAATAATGCAGGAGCTGTCATTGAATTTAACTACTGAATCCCCCAAGGAGAGGGTTGCAGAAGACTGGCCTCACCCTTTCACAGAAAACAGAGTCATTTAATACAGTCAGTTAAAAGCACCTGTCTGTGTTTCTATGTGTACTTTGTGTTCCGTGTAAAAGGAAGTCTTGAGTCTTTTGTCTCCCAAAAGCATATAAAGGTGATCTTGAAAATCCACCTAAGAGCAAACCCCATTGATCAGTTTGCTATCATGCATTTGTAAAACTTTTCCTGCAGCTCAGTATCAAACAGTATTCATTACTGTGTAGATTATCAGTCCTTTGCGTTAATACAATCAATACAAAGCACCTGCCTGTGTTTCTATGTGCACAGTTTGTTTTCAGTGTAAAAAGAAGCCTTGAGCTGGCCGTCCCTCTACCTGGGAGTATATTGTGATGAGAAAATTCCAAACTCTGGCCTACCAACATTTTAAGGAATAAACACAATTAAAATCTGGGAACAGACAGGCAGTTTATGATTGGCCCCAGTGGTTCCAGTGGAGACTCCTCCATCATTAAAAAACAACAACTATATGAACATAAATTAGATATTTTATTTAACATCATGTAATCAAAGAAACTACCAAATGGTATTGTAAAAGTCTACGGTCTACATTTCATGTTAGATTTTGAAATGTCACTGTCAACGTGTGGTTTGCAGTGCTCAGGGGTACAGGTGATGCAGGTGCTCCAACAACGACAGACACAAAGTTACGGTTCAAACAGTCCTTTAATTCAGTCTCCTCCTTCGTTTGAGACCGTTAAATTATAAGGCTGGCTCTACCCAACAATGGGTATTGCCAGCATGGGTATCTTCCATCTCACAGTGGTCCTAGATAATGAAATCATTCCAGAAATGTGACCCTTTCCTGCTTTATATCCATGTTACAGAGCACTACCACCACTGCCAAAGTGTCAAGAACTTGTGCTGAGATTCTAGAAGCTTATAATGCCTTCTTCAGGGCAATAGGTCAAACATTTGTCTACTAGGGGTTGATTTGACCAGTACCCTATCAGGATAAACCACAGCAAAGCATTTAACAGAACCAGCACCCCCCCCCCCCCCCCCCCCCCCCCCTGGAATTTATAAAAAAGCATCTTATATTTGAGGGTAATATTTCTGGATAACCTCAGATAGGTGGTAGATACAATGTGTGGTGCTGCAAGAGCATTGTCATGGTTTATTTAGAAAGGCATGTTATTATAAAAGAATTATTATTATTATTATTATTATTATTATTAAAAATTATTATTATTATTATTTAGGTTATTTATTTTTTTTTTATTTACTTATTTATTAGCAGATGCCCTTATCCAGGGCGACTTACAGTTGTTACAAAATATCTCATTACAAAATATCCCATCACATTACAGATAAGAGCAGTTATGAAATACAATAAAGTCACTGGTAAATAAAGAGTGAAGAGACTGATCCCGTATCGACTGATCAGATCGATAACTTAGTTTTAAGGGGTTACATATTTGATTTGGTGTCTGCAGCACTTCATTTAAAAAGTTTGAAGAAATGGCACCACACAATCTGCAGATCAGTTCAACCCAGGGCTGAGTCTGAACCTGGTTTATATTCAGATTCATACTGATTCTGCAAGATTATTATTAATATATCATTTTTATCCTGAACTAACTGTGACTGAACTAATTTTAGCAACAGCCAATCAAAACCCAAGGAGCGGAGCATAACTTTGTGCACAATGATTACAATGAACTCAGGGTAGGCAAACCCAACTCTGCTGCAGCCAGCTGGGAAATCATCCCAGCCATCTGTTTATGTTGAAAAGATCAAAGTAACATCCAACCTGTAGCAGGAAAACAGTCAACAGTGGAAAACTTCTCTCCCGTTTAACAATCTACTTGTGTTTCAGAAAGGAATGAATTCAGCCTGCCCTGGACTAGGGGACCATCTTGTCACAGTGGAAGATGGAGCAGTTCAGTCACTATGCTTTAACCCTGTCCTGCACTGCAGGGAGCTCCTCTCTCTCAGTGGAAGATGGAGCAGTTCAGTCACTATGCTTCAAGCCTGCCCTGCACTGCAGGGAGCTCCCTCTCTCTCAGTGGAAGATGGAGCAGTTCAGTCACTATGCTTCAAGCCTGCCCGGCACTGCAGGGAGCTCCCTCTCTCTCAGTGGAAGATGGAGCAGTTCAGTCACTATGCTTCAAGCCTGCCCTGCACTGCAGGGAGCTCCCTCTCTCTCAGTGGAAGATGGAGCAGTTCAGTCACTATGCTTTAACCCTGTCCTGCACTGCAGGGAGCTCCCTCTCTCTCAGTGGAAGATGGAGCAGTTCAGTCACTATGCTTCAAGCCTGCCCTGCACTGCAGGGAGCTCCTCTCTCTCAGTGGAAGATGGAGCAGTTCAGTCACTATGCTTCAAGCCTGCCCTGCACTGCAGGGAGCTCCCTCTCTCTCAGTGGAAGATGGAGCAGTTCAGTCACTATGCTTCAAGCCTGCCCTGCACTGCAGGGAGCTCCCTCTCTCTTCGGGGGTGATTGTGTTCCTGCTCTATAGGGGCATTGTGTGTGTGTGTGTCAGTCATCAAGGCACCAGTTTTGAAATCGATGTAAGTTTATCCCAATAATCATCAATCACAACATTTCTTTTTTTTTTTAATATAACGTTTTGTTTGCTACACATCTGTCCTAAAGTATTCACTCATGTTTGAGTAGCTTTATGTTTAACTCAACAGGGACTATAACGTGAAAAAAGCTATTAACCCTATCATATTAACAGTACAATTATTTTTCAAAATATAATATCAGTCTCACAAAATTGAATTCTTTAGACTGTACAGTTCACATAGATTACATTCAGCTAAAAAAAAGAAATGTTTCTAAGTGGCTGTTATCAAATAACAGCTTTGTCAATTTTGAGACTAAGCCGCTGAGGCATGTCTGGGTCTATATTAATCTACATACTTACTAACCGTAACACCCTTTATGCTTTCGACTGACCAGATTGACTGCAAATCTATTAATCTATGCATACAAAAAAATGAATTGACATTTTTTTAGACGGTTTTAAACCTCTATCAGGCGCTGCGACAGGGTGGTGTCACGGCCAAGCTGTTACCAGCAGGAAGACAGACTCAGAGATAAGAAAGATGCAGTTTAAGAGCAATTGTGCACATTTAATAAGAACAAAGGCAATGCACTAAACAAACAAAACACATGAACAAAACAAAAAGGCACAAGGGCCAAAACAAAAGGTCTACACAAAAACTCAGGACAGCACAGCCAAGTACAGCAACACACCTTCCCCTCTAACACCAACTCTTCCTTAACACCTGTGATCACCGTTTTAATACACCTGTGATCAATGTTTTAATACACCTGTGATCACTGTTTTTATACACCTGTGGCCACATTCCTACATGTTTTGACAGGGAGGAATTTAACCCTCCCTCTGCCAACAGAATATTCCCCCCACACACGCACACACACAGACACACACACATTTTACCACGGCAGGGCTTTCACCTTGCCACAGTCACTCAAAAAGTACATGCTTGGTTAATGCTATCTCTCTGTAAGACATACCTGGAGTTATAGGTGTGGGAGAGGGGAGCAGTTCAGTCTTCATGCCTCACGCCTGCCCTGGACTGGAGGGAGCACCCTTTCTCTTTTAAAATAATTCAAGAACAGTTTCTGGAGTATTCTACTGTGACTGTAGTACTTCTACAACCTTTTATAAGATGCTATACTTATCCACTCCTAGCGGGATATCTAGAGCGAAGAATGATTAGATTTTAAAATCAAACCATTCAAATACAATAAGCCTCCTGGAATCAAAAACGAATCTGATAGAATAACACTGTGTAACAATTTATTTATTTTTTTGTTCCTGGGTAGTAAGTGTTATTTCCTAATTGCTTATGCCTCAAAAGTATAGAAAGTGGCTATTATTCCCCACAAACGTTGCTTTTGTGACCAGGACAGTGATATTTCAAAATATCACTATTTCCAATGGGAAAACGGGCAAATGTGTGTCTTTTCGTTCACATAAAGTCAGAAAAAAAAAACAACATATGAATCCAAATTAACATGTATTTATACTAAAGTAATACAAAAATGACTACAAAAGATTTAGAAGTGAGTAGTTTTTCGAGATTTATGATTATACTGGCAACTTGGCATTTGCATAGGTGCAGATTTGGGTGGGCCTGTGTTCTAACTGGATGGGCTGTGCATTATTAACTTTATGTTACTTCACTGATTTAATGTATATGTACAGTATTAATTAAATATCTGCACCATTGTAGATATTTAAGACAGAGATCCTTTTGGTTTGTGACAGTGTGCATACTGAAAATTCAGAAAAGCAGGGATGTTCGTAAACATTAGTATCAAGACAGACTATTTAATTCTCCATTTCTGTGGCGTTCTGTCTTGTGACTCATATCACATGGAATTTAATTACTTGGCTTATTGCTTATTCCTCGGGGGCATTCGTTTCCATCACACTTCACAGAAACTAGAGATTGCGTCTCCTTGCATTGCAAGACAAGACTCATTTACTCTCATCTGCGGTTTAATTTAATGAACTGATGCAGCTAAAACCTGTTTGTGCTTCATGAACAGTAATACAGTGTGCAAGCTGCAACAAACAAACAGGACCTCTTTCTTTTAAATATTTATGTAGCCTCTCTTAAGAATTGTTAATATAACTGCTTATTTCCCTCTCTCAAACGTAAGGCTTGCAAACAAATTTCTTTAACCTTGTATGGTACCAAATATCATGTTTTAAAATGAAAATGCACAGCTGCTGAATCCTTCATTCAGTTCTGCACACTTAGATCTCTACAGTGCATCCAAGTGTTTGACAGCTTTGATGGGATTTTATTTTAGCTACAGTCACTTAGATGGTAGCCATTTAATTAAGTACCAGATTCCTTTTTTAAAATATAAATCAGAACACAAGCTGCATTTGTGTAATTTGATACATTCTAAATCAATATTTCTTCCCAGAAAAAAATGTTATCCTTCGGTTTTGCTACAAACTGCTGGGTCTTATTTTGAGGACAGTCAAGTTAGACGTGCCATTGACAGAAATACAATGATTCTTGGTTGTAAATCTCCCTCCCGACCTGTGAGGGCGCTAAGCAGTAAACTCCATGGACAGGCTGGTCTGACAGTTCTTTCCTGGGGTTCAAGGGAAGTCGGCCAGCCTGGAAGGGGGTGAGACTCTGTTGCAATAACGCATTGACCCGGAAGGGAAACGACGTGGCAGCCTCAGATTGGAGAGGCGGTTGCACTCGTTTACCAAGGGGTCATATGTGACATCATAAAAGGGGCCGGAGAATCGTAATCTGTTCCTTCGCTTGGTTTAAGCATTTGAACTGTAAGGACTGTAAGAGACCTTGTGAGAGATTTAAAAAAAAAACTAACAAAAAAAACATTCAGGAGTGTTTTGTTTTGTTTGTCTGTGTGGCAATTTGGCCGGTGATTTTGAACAGGTGTAGAGGTGATGCAGTGCAGAAGAAATCACAAGCAATTGTAATCCAGTAGGAAATGGGGATTTTAATTATAATCCGGGTCTGGTGACCAACAAAAGAAAAACGCTCCGGCAATACACAACAATGTGTAATGCGCGGAGTCAAACAAACGGGTTTACAGTCCCAAACAATAAACGTTATCCGCCCCACAATACTAAAACGCGGTCACCAGTCCCGGGTGCGTGTAGTCGTGCTCGTGGTGGGTGATAACAGGTTATTTGGTGACAGTTCGTGCAGTGCAGTTCCGGCTTGTGCTGGCCCAAAAGCGACAGCTCCGGAACGTGTTTAGCCGTCTAGTGATACAATAAACAAGACAATTACTAACGCTCACAACAAACAAACACTCACGAATATTCCTTGGCAGTTTCTACTGCAGCTCAGTCCTTCCAGGTTTACGTATACAACCCAAGAGATGGAAAAGATTAGCTTTTCTCTGGCCCCTTTTATGCTACCCCCCCATGATCCCTTGGTAAACTATTACAGCTGCGTTTATAGCTTGCAGCTGCTACCTCGTTTACATTCCAGGTCAATATGTTCCTGCAACAAAGTTTCACTTTCATCCAGGCTGACCGACTTCCCGACCTCGGAAACGAACTGTCAGGCCAGCCCGTCCAGATACTTTTCCTTTCGCTATTTAGCACCCTCAAAGGTCGAGAGGGAGATTTACAACCAGAACTCATTGTATTTCTGTCACATATCCCACCGCTCAGAGTGGAGCCGAAGGAACACTCAGCTGAATCTACCTTTCTCATTACTCCCCCCTCCTGGGAAAACGAATCCGCATTTTGATGGTCTTTCCTGCATGGTGTACCATGTGTTACATGAAGGACTGCGATGCCAGATACCACCGAGTTATCCGGGCATTGCTGTCCTTCATTGTGCTTAACCACTTGAGTGGGGCGTGGTCTGTGACAAGATCAAATGAGTGTCCCAGCAGGTAGTATCGTAAAGAGTGAGTAGCCCATTTAATGGCCAAACACTCCTTTTCGACTACGGAGTAGTTGCGTTCCCGAGGTAGCATCTTTTTGCTGATGTACAGTATCGGGTGTTCTACTCCAGCTACCTTTTGGGACAAGACAGCACCCAAACCTACATCCAATGCGTCGGTGTGGAGGATGATTCTCTTGGTGAAATCTGGTGTGATAAGAGTGGGAGCCTGGCAAAGTCTACGCTTAATAGTATCAAATGCCCCCTGACACTCAGCTGACCACTTAATTAAATTTGGAGCACTCTTTTTGGTGAGGTCAACTAACGGGTTAACCACTGTGGCAATGGTTTAATAGATCAATTTAAAAAAATATTCAGCAAAAAAAGGCACTTTACAGAGCATTAAAAAAGGACCAAAAAGAAAGTACGCAGAAAGAGTACACAGAACTGCAAACGCAAGTCAAAAAGGAAGTTAGAAAGGCCAAGAGAGAAATAGAAATGAACATTGCTAAGGGAGCTAAAACCAATTCCAAAATGTTTTTTCCAATATTACAACAGCAAGTGAACATTCAAAGAGGAGATTAAATGTTTAAGAGATACAAATGGCAAAATCGTAGATGAAGAAAAAAAAAAATAGCAAATATATACTATATAAGCCTGACTTCTATTATATGCAAACTTATGGAAACTATAATAAGATCCAAAATGGAAAATTACCTATATGGTAACAGGGTCCTGGGAGACAGTCAACATGGTTTTAGGAAAGGGAGATCGTGTCTAACTAATTTGCTTGATTTTTTTGAGGATGCAACATCGATAATGGATAATTGCAAAGCATATGACATGGTTTATTTAGATTTCCAGAAAGCTTTTGACAAAGTCCCGCACAAAAGATTAATTCTCAAACTGAACGCAGTTGGGATTCAAGGAAACACATGTACATGGATTAGGGAGTGGTTAACATGTAGAAAACAGAAAGTACTTATTAGAGGAAAAACCTCAGAATGGAGTGTGGTAACCAGTGGTGTACCACAGGGATCAGTATTAGGTCCTCTGCTATTCCTAATCTACATTAATGATTTAGATTCTGGTATAGTAAGCAAACTTGTTAAATTTGCAGACGACACAAAAGTAGGAGGAGTGGCAAACACTGTTGCAGCAGCAAAGGTCATTCAAAATGATCTAGACAAGATTCAGAACTGGGCAGACACATGGCAAATGACATTTAATAGAGAAAAGTGTGTACTGCACGCAGGAAATAAAAATGGACATTATAAATATCATATGGGAGATACTAAAATTGGAGAAGGAATCTATGAAAAAGACCTAGGAGTTTTTGTTGACTCAGAAATGTCTTCATCTAGACAATGTGGGGAAGCTATAAAAAAGGCTAACAAGATGCTCGGATACATTGTGAAAAGTGTTGAATTTAAATCAAGGGAAGTAATGTTAAAACTGTACAATGCACTAGTAAGACCTCATCTTGAATATTGTGTTCAGTTCTGGTCACCTCGCTATAAAAAAGATATTGCTGCTCTAGAAAGAGTGCAAAGAAGAGCGACCAGAATTATTCCGGGCTTAAAAGGCATGTCATATGCAGACAGGCTAAAAGAATTGAATCTGTTCAGTCTTGAACAAAGAAGACTACGTGGCGACCTAATTCAAGCATTCAAAATTCTAAAAGGTATTGACAATGTCGACCCAAGGGACTTTTTCAGCCTGAAAAAAGAAACAAGGACCAGGGGTCACAAATGGAGATTAGACAAAGGGGCATTCAGAACAGAAAATAGGAGGCACTTTTTTACACAGAGAATTGTGAGGGTCTGGAATCAACTCCCCAGTAATGTTGTTGAAGCTGACACCCTGGGATCCGTCAAGAAGCTGCTTGATGAGATTCTGGGATCAATAAGCTACTAACAACCAAACGAGCAAGATGGGCCGAATGGCTTCCTCTCATTTGTAAACTTTCTTATGTTCTTATGTTCTTATATTTGGGGATAAAGCTGCGGTAATAATCGACTAAGCCCAGTAGTGACCTCACCTGAGTCTTGGTTTTGGGGATCGCTGCATCAACCAAAGCCTGGATTTTGGTGACTACGGGTCTCACCCTTCCATTCCCCATTAAAAATCCCAAATATTGAGTCTCTTTTTTGGCAAACGCACATTTCCTCAAGTTAGCTGCCAGCCGGGCTGCCCTTAGAGACTGAAGGACGGCTGCAATCCTAGCCAAATGCTCTCGCCAGGTGGAGGTGTGAATAACCACGCCATCAATATACGCTGCTGCATATTCATGATGAGGGCTTAAAACCTGGTCCATCATTCTCTGAAAGGCAGCGAGCGCACCATGTAGCCCAAATGGCATGGTTTTAAAGTGGAACAGCCCTTCTGGTGTTGAAAATGCAGTTTTTTCTCTAGAGCTGCGGGTTAAGGGGATCTGCTAGTATCCCTTTGTCAGGTCCAGAGTGGAGATAAACCTCGCTTTTCCCAGTCTGTCTAGAAGTTCGTCGACCCGAGGCATGGGGTACGAATCGAATTTGGCAATAGCGTTCACGTTTCTGAAATTTACACAGAAGCGGTTGGTGCCGTCCTTCTTGGCCACTATGAATAGGACTGTACCACTTGCTCCTGGAAGGCTCAATCACCCCAAGCTCGAGCATATCCCATACCTCTTTGCGAACGCCACTTCGTCGACTTTCCGGGATCCGGTACGGTCTCTCTCGCACTGTGACACCTGGTGGAGAGATAATGTCATATTCAACCAAGTTAGTTCTGCCGGGCAAGTCAGAAAAAAAACATTGCTGAACTCCTCAATAAGCTTACACAGCTCCCGTTGCTGATCTGGAACCAATTGTTCCCCCATCGAAATTATTTTTGTGCTAGGAGTCTTTGGACAGGGGCCTAAATCATCCTCTATATTGCCTGGGGCCATAAATAAGACCTCCCTTGCCTGCCAGGGCTTTAATAAATTAACATGGTAAATTTCACGTTCATTACGGCGATTGGGCTGTCTAATTTCATAATTCACTTTACCTATAGCCCGAATCACTTCATATGGCCCCTGCCATTTAGCACACAATTTCAATTCTGATGAGGGAAGTAGCAGCATTACCTTGTCTCCTGGTCGAAAGGTTTGCATTAGTGCATTTTTTTTGTAATGCTGCTGTTGTCGGTGCTGAGTGTGTGTTACCGTAGTTTAACGTACAAAAGTATAACAAAAGGATCGTTGGAACCATCCAGTATCCTGCTTTTCCCTCTGAGATAATCGTCAAACAACAAGATTTACGACAAAAAATTAGCACCGTCGAATGTCAGAGTCTAATATCATCATAGGAGGTTTAGGTACTGTTATGTAGCGATAACGTACACAATATCCGTCCCTATCACTCTTAACCCTTTGAGATAACATTTCATTTCGGGAAGATTTACCAAAAAATTCACCGTTAGTTTATGGTTCAGAGCTTCGTCTGGTTGTGGTACTTTGATGTTTTTACCCGGTTTTTCCCTGGTCTCCCAAGAATGCCGTCGATGAATGACCTAGTACATGAAGCTGGCGGGGGACCATCCTTTGATGTACCGATGTTCGACCAGTACAGAGCACACAGTTCCTGTTACACATCGCCCTCACAGGTTGGGAGGGAGATTGTTGACTCTGATTCATTTGTTCTCTGTCACAAGGTGTATGTTATCAAAAAAGATTTTTAACCCTTTGCGGCCCATTTATTCAGCTCCTGTGAGGAGCGTCAGGTCCAATTTATTTTCAGACACGCTGTTTAAAAGTATTTATTTTCATAGTAAAACAGGTTTAAACGGCACTGCATATCAACAGGACACTCAGTACTGCATCTCCAGCCCTGCCCCACCCCTTGTTCGCTGTATTTATCACATAACTCTTCATTTGGGATTTCCCGTGATGTACCGCCAACCTCACTGGTGTGTATAAGACAATAGTCAGCACACGGGTCTTGTGAAGCAGCTCATTTAATTGCGTGAAGGTCATTTTATCAATTGTCATGACCCTACAACGGGCATGGAGGTTGAACACTTCGTCGAGAGAACCAACGAATACGGGTCTAGTTTGTTATCTCTGTGGTGCAGGGCCTATGTGTATTGCTAAGATCTGCCCCTTTTTTCAGCTTGTCTGGTCTGCTATCAGTCTCACTTGGCCATTGAAAGGTTTTTTTCATCTTTTTCTGGAGAAAAAAACAGATTCTTTAACATGGACGCCTGTACCAGACTGTAACTTGGACTGGAAAGGGAAAATTGTAATTTCGGACCTGGTCTGACATAGGACCGCGAACGATTAAAGGTTTTCAGTGATGGCGGTATTAAGGTACATTGATTTAAATTTAGAGTACCCACATTTTTTGCTCCGACTTTCTCCCCAATTTAAAATGTCCAATTATGTTCCCTCACCACAGCAAGGAGACCTGAAGGTTCAGTAGACGTTGGGCTCACCAGGCACCTGGCCAGTCAGGTCCCCAGGCTTGCCTCACTGACCCACAGGAGAGCCCAAGCCAATGCAGCATGAAATCCTCAATGAAGACCAGTGATTTCGCACAGCCAGGACATGACACCACGCGGCAATGCTTTTACCAGGAAAACTACTTGGGGACCTGAGACAAAGTGATTTGCAGTGTGCAGATGTAGGGGTGATGCACTGCTCAAGACAAGGACAATAACAAAGTACTGGCGAAATGATGGTTTATTTTTAATCCAAAGTCTGATGACAACAGTAAACAATAAAGAGAACAGGCAATACACAACGATGTGTACTGCTCAGTTAAATTCAAGGGTTCAGTCCAGAAACGATAAACACAGTATTTAAACACACAGTAAACAAGTAGATTTTCGACAGACAAAACACTCAAAATAACAATGCAGTTCTCCTTCCGGTTCAGCATTAACCATAAAAAAGGAACAGATCACCTCGCTACATCCCCTTTTCTACCGTCAATCATGACCCCTTGGTTAATGAATGCAACCCTTCCTCCAATCTGCGGCTGCCACATCGTTTCCCTTCCGGGTTGATGACTTGGTGTACCATAGCTCCACCCTCTTTCTAGATGGCCGACGTCTACCTAACCCTGGGAATAAATTGTCACCAAAAACTCCGTCCCAAACAAAGGATTCTTCTCCTTTTTTATACCATGTGGCTGGAGCATAATTGATCATCCCTTTTCGAGTCGTCGCTCCAGCCACATTCTCACATGTTTTTTGGCAGGGATAGGAAATTAACCCCATGCCTGCCTACCACCACCAAAACACCACAAAACAATATTATTTATTAAGAAATGATATAATAATAATAATAATAATAATAAAAAATATATAATAAAAATAATAA
>NC_054580.1:1391575-1437999 GCF_017654505.1 Polyodon spathula | reverse complement strand
GTCACAAATCAGCTAGAATAACAAGAAGGTTCTGTGTAGGTTCTGTATTAAGCTCAGAATACACAGCTTAAAGTTATTATTATAATTGTCATCTTTCTCTTTAACCCCATGGTATCCACCAAAATCTGGAAAAAGAGATTCATAAAGGTTATTGCTGTTATTCTAAGATTGCATGCAAGCCTGCATTGCGTCCCAAAAATACTGACACATAGCAGTCAGCATTGTGCACATACAGTGACTCAGGCAACAGAGACGCAGTGGAGGCGTCCGTACATGTCTGTCTGATTGTCTGTATGACTGTCATGCTTGCAATATTAGCTTGAGAACAGTTCTTCTAGGCATTGCTATTCTTTCGTTTTTGATGGTTTCAGAATCCAGGCCTGAGGATCTATGTATGCATGACTTGTTGTCGCTGCTGCCTGGTTGGGTTAATGAAGGCTACTGTTTGTCTCCAGAACTGCTTGGACTGATCTGATGAAACTTTTTGCATGGACTTCTGCTAAAGTACATATAGATAACACATTAAGTTCACATTTTCGATATCAAGGAGGCACACATTATCTTCAACGTATATTAGATTTTTTTTTATTGCATTTATAAACAGTATAATTGTCGAACACATCTTGCAGTGTTTTCCATGCTGTACTGCCCATTGAAGGACTGCATCTGACACATGTGAGTTGGTTCTGGGAGTTTGAGCCTTTGTAGTTCTGAACGTATTGTTTTTAAAAACTTTACTGAAGATATTTAGTATGAAAGCGATCAATTATAAAAAAAAATAAAATAAAATAACAGTCTGTGTTTGCCATTCATTTTCTTTAAAATAAGTCAAACTCCCAGAATCCAGAAGCGATGGCTTGCAATGGAGTACCAGTCACTGCTATCCCAATGACTGATGTGTTTTCAATAGAGACTTCATTCCTTCATGGAACTTTAGGAAGTTGGCTGGAAGTGCAGCATTGAAGCGTTCAATAAATATAAATTTGAAAAAATCTGATACAAGTTATTTATATATATTTAAACTTTTTTTTGATATGTGTTACCGTTTAATAAAATGATAGCAATATATATTGGGTAAGATTTACTGGAATCATTTTGTTGGCAGCATGAGTTTATTCCTCATGCTGTGAATTTTCTTCTTCGCTGTAGTGACACCTGATTGGGAACCACATGTTCAATTTTGATGAAACTTTGCATGGGCTTTCTCTATATAATAGATACTATTCTCCTGTTAATGGATGACAGTCATGGTACCCTACTGGAATGGGTTATGAATGGCATAATGGCAATGTAAAACTGTTTAATCTCTGCCCTCCGCACACAGTGATGTCATACCCTGCCGAGGCTGTAGAGATTGGATACAGGAACCATATTGAAGATGTTCGATTGTTCCTAGACTCCAGGCACATTGGGGGAAAAAACAAAAATCCCCAACCTACACAGTCTTCAATCTGTCACAGAAACTGTACCGCACTGCCAGGTTTCACAACAGGGTGAGTGGCCACTCATATAAAACGAGTACAGATTAATGGGCAAACTGAAGACTGGCTGACCGGACTGTTCTTTTGCAGGTGTCCGAGTGCAGCTGGCCCTCCAGACAAGCCCCTAGTTTACACAACCTGTTTGCTGTGTGTAAGAATATGCACAATTTTTTACAACAGAACCCCAAGAACGTCTGCGTCATTCACTGCATGGTAAGACGAGACCTCAGAGAGCTGGCTGTGCTTGTGCGCTCCTTCATGCATTGTTCATCGGGGCTTGAGGAATGTGCTTGTACAGGTAGATGTATTGGTTAGGTTTGTGTACAGGGCCATTAACAGGATTTAGGAATCAGGATTGGGGATGTGTACTCCTTCCTGCCGAAAGTTTGCAGAAATAAAGTGTTATTCTGCAGGTCAAGGACTGATGAGTTTAAAATCTATTCTCGTGCCTTTTTAACTGTGGAGTCTGCTGTATGTATTTTCTTGAATTAGTATTGCTTCACTTAGAAAAGTCTCTACATGTATAACATTATACAATACGATATGAGTCTCTCTCGCTATATATGTATGTGTGTCAGCACAACAAAACACATGAATATGACTACCTTAATTTAATATTGCAGTTAAAAAACACAAACAAATACTACTACAACTACAACTAATAATAATGCTATAATAGTACGCAATATTCAATAATTCAGCCACATTGAGATTTGCTTGCGCACCGCTCCTGTGTACTTGCACTGGTGTCATCATGCTGTGCATGCTGGCCAGAGCGTACCATTCTCAGATATTGTGTACTTGATCGCTCTTTTTTCATACTATTGTCTAAGGATGGCCGAGCTCCCTTCTCCCTTCACCCTCTCCCCATATCTCCTCCCCAACTCCCGAACTCCCGAGCCCCTTCCCGCCCCGCCCTTCAGGCTCCTCTCAAGTTCCCTCGCCCACGCCCAGCGCCCCGCCCCTTCCCTCCTCCCCCAGCTCGTTCCCCCAGAGCGTCCACCCAATCCCCCTCCAAACTCAGGCGTTCTGGTCTGTGCAATGTTCTGCTTCTGTCACCTCTTCAACAATCCGCTTCCTGCTATTCAGTTACTGAACTCCAAGAGACCTGGCTCTGCGCTTTGGCCTTCACACAGGAGGTAGGGCTTTGACTAATCTAAGCGGCTATGCTGGGATCAATCATCCAAGGATTTAATGATCACAGAGGTTACAATCTTGTGTGCTGCCTGTGTTGCTCTCTCATTTTTCTCTAACCAGGCCTGCTATTAAATACAATGTAGAATTGACTATGTACCGGTTTGCTCTCCTCATGTTTTGCTGTTTTGCTGTTGCAGATACATAGATTATGTCTGCAGGATGGTGTCTGAGAAACCCACACTGCCTCACTGCAAGGCTCTCATTATAAAGTCCGTTACTATGAGCCCTGTCCCGAGCTTCAACAAACAACGCACTGGTTGTCGACCTTTCTGTGACATCCTCATTGGAGAAACAAAGATATTCTCAACAGCACAGGAGTATGAGAGAATGAGGTAAGGGATACTGCCCTGGCGGAGCTCATTCTCTTCAGTCAAACACACCCTGGCAAGAATCCCTCGTCGCCCTAGAGGAAGATGCTATACATGACAGTAGCTACAGAGTAAAACAGGGAGCCGATACTGTGCCTCTTCAGCAGTAGTGAACTAAATCTGTTTTGTTGTTATTGCTGGAGCTCCTGGAGTTCCTTCAGGTAACAGTAATTATTAAGGCATTTCTTTTGTTGTTTCGCTGTTCCCTTACCTTTTTTATGCAGTTATTCTTAGTGACATCAAAGGAGGATGCCACCCTCAAACCTTACTACTGTACTTCTAACAAACGCTTCCTTGAGCAAATGCTGCAGCTGTTTCAGGCAAACGCTCCACAGTGAATTTGAAGATATAAGGCGTTCCTATTTCTGAAGTATTGTCTATTTATTTTTTGATAAGATGCATTGTTAAGGTTCTTTGGTTATGAACTCACAAGCTGCTGTGCCATAGACCTCTGTAATGTAGGCTAGACAGCCAAAGTTGTTACTATTAGAAGCACATCTCCTCTAGTGCCAGCATTATGCTACCAGCAGATTTCTAGATTACAGCTGTCTTAGATTTGATCATAAATATAGACCCCAGGGTGTATGCAGCACAAAGCGCTTGAAAGGTTTGACTAATCATGCTTTTTATATACTGTAGAGAGTTAGATTGTATTGAACACACTGCTTTTTTTAAAGGGAGCACAAAGTCATGGAAGGGAAGGTGATGATTCCTCTGGGGGTCAGTGTGCACGGGGATGTGGTTGTTTCACTGTTTCACATGAGATCCACTATTGGAGGAAGACTTCAGGCCAAGGTAGGGAATGATTTGACCAGGGGTTTGCAATTCCACTATCACCCGCGTACTCACATACCAACATCGTAACCAATGGCCTCCTGGTTACAAGCCTGTTTCTTTACCACAGGACCACATATTTCTATTTATTTACAATGACGTTCCTGAATAAAACTATGACTTCAATTGTTTCTCCTTTCATATTGTTTTTAGTACACCAGTCAGATTGGCTGCTCATAGTTGTTCTAGGTATGCTAGTCTATAAATGTATGTGCGTGTCCAATTAATAAGTTATAGTTCCTCCTGTTTTAGTAAGCTGAGAATTGTTTGCTTCTTAAAAAAATGTACTAAGAATATTGAAAGTACGAAAACAAACAGCCTTGTGAGAAATATAACATCCCACAGCTTAGGCTATAAACCACAGATCTGTATGCAGAGCACATTTGGAAAGGAGCACATTGTGTAGACTGTGCTGCAATGGGACGTTGACTGGCAATATTAGTTCGAGTCACTGCACGGGAGTGTTTGCTCTTAGACTATATTTCCAATTCATTTCAAAAAGAGTCACAAAAAAATCTACAAATAAAAAGTGCCATTTTCACACCCAGAAGAAACACAAACGTTGGCAGTCAGAAGAATAGCCATCTTGATTAAGAATGTTACCGTTGCTATTTATAATACTGCAAAAAGGAAAAGAAGGGTTTACTTCTGTGAATCCTTTCAAAGACTCCTTGTGATTGCATTGCAGACCCATTCCAGTGCCTCTGTGATCCTATGACTCACACACACCTGCACCACTTTATCTGTTTATCAAATGCATTTCAATGACTAGGCGGGTCACTTGCATAAGACGCAGGCATTCATTGTCATTCCAGCATCGCTTGTTAGCATCTGCTTACATTCTGCTGCTATTGAAAAGAAAAGCAATTCAGCTGTTAGCACCAAAATAACCTGAAGCTGATAACTGATGCCTAATTAAAACAATTTAACTCATTAAACTGAAATCTGGCTTTAACTGCTACTGTCACTTTTTTGTAAGGGTGTTTTGAATTGGAATATATGAGTTTGTAATATCCTACAATGCCCTTTTTGAACAATAAATATTGTCTATGTTTATACTCTTTTCACAGCCTCCCTCTGCTCTGTGTTGGTGGAGCAGAGAAAGGGAAAGAGAATGGGAGGCTCTTCTATACTCTCTGGAGCACAGGAAGAGAAAACTTACGCTCTCTGAACCTCCCTCTGCTCTGTGCTGCTGGAGCAGAGAAAGAGAACGGGAGGCTCTTATACTCTCTGAACAGCCTCCCTCTGCTCTATGCTGGTGGCAGTGTTGTAATCAAGTCACAAAAATTGGGACTTGAGTCAAGTCACAGTGGGGTAAGACTAGAGTCGAGTCTTTGACAGCCAAGCTTGAGTCAATTCGAGTAATTAGTTATGACAGTTCCATCAGATTTAATCAGATTCATTTTACAGGAGATTATCAATCTGCAAGTAACAACAAAAGAGCATTGCAATTAAAGATACACCATTGAGAAGCACAGTAATGTGCTCATGCTTTCCCCACTGATGTTCACCGCTGAAGGTCCAAGGTTTCTGCTTGTGTTCTATCTCAGTGACTTCACGATTCCTTGGCCTATTTATAAGCAGGTTTTGTTATTGACCATGCAGAGGCCCTTTTACTTGTGCTCAATTGAGTTTGATGTACAGTAATGGATTCCACAAAACAAAAGAATGCATTTAACCATTTATTTACATTCTTAGTGATGGCAGCGTTGAGTGTTTTTCACTGTTTCTCAATAGTAAAACTCCCTGATAGTTTTCAGATGCCTTAACCATCTGAAAGGACCTTTTGTGGCATTTAATTAGATATTTGAGATAGAGATCTTCTTTCTAGGCCTTAAGACATAGCAGCTACAAAGGAAAACAGTCCAAGTAATGCAACTGAGGCGAAATCAGAGTTTTAAAACCATTGCATACTCGTACATATATAATCCAGTTCAAAATCAATAAACTCAACCTAATTTGTTTAATATTACAGAAAGAAATGTGTCTTGAAAGAGTTTTGCATAATAATGTGTGCTGCAAAATAAGTAATTGTCATTATTTTCAGATAAAAAAAGGTTGTTTCTGATATGTTTAAAAAAATAGCCAGCATATTTCACACAGAACACATGGCACCATAAATCCTTTAACCACCTATACTTAGCAGAATAAAACCCCAGCTGTTAGTCTAAATAAAATCATCAATGTAGTTAAAATGCGCAAACAGAAATACTAAGAGGTCAGTTGTATTTTGAATAACCCTGTGTGGCAGGAAGCTCAGCGATTGTTTTCACTCAGCATTTAATAATTGAACAGACAGAAAATCAAAGGTTGTAAAGACAAACAAAACACAGGACACGGCACTGGTAACCAAAACAAAGAGACAAACAAAACAAACAATACAGACAAACACGGTGAGCTGCTATTATAATTACTATTACCTCCGTCTCCAATCCCGTTCTCCACTCACCGAACACACAACCCACGAGTGAGTGAAAACATGCTGCTTTTATGAAGCTGTACCGAGACTCGATTGCTAATCAATCATTCAGTTGGAGTCTCGGTACAACTGCACGTGAATTTAATAAAGTGCAATTCCCCGTGCTCGCATATTATTACATTTTACCTGCACGTGAAGTGCTGTGCAATCCTCGTTATGTCAATTTTAAACGCACATGCTCGTAACCCATAATTATATCCTGTGTATTTTATACATAAACACCAACATTAACACACTACACGCAACATAAAACTGAAATACACACAGGGGCGGAGCAACATTGCCACAGGGACTCAAGTCATGTCGAGTCATTTGATGACAATGACTCAAGTCGATTCACCGAAAATTACAACTTGAGTCATTACAACTCTCGGTGGAGCAGAGAAAGAAAAAGGGATGCTCTTATATTCTCTAACTTCCTCCCTCTGCACTGTGCTGGTGGAGCAGAGAAAGAGAGATTAAATGATTTAATCTTTCTTTGGGTTTGAGTGTACAGGTAAACAGTGCAGAATTCGTTCTCTGCTTGTTTATAATTTAAATTGAGCTGTTCAGATACAATACTGTAGATGAAGTGTTGCAGCAGTGTATTTTAGTTATGCAAAATAACCAGAAGCAGCAGAAATAATCATTATCTAGTGCAGCAGAAATAATCATTATGTAGGAATAATACATGCATCTCCTGAATTAACATTAAAAAAAGTGAAGAAATAAAAAGGCCCCAGTAATAATGTTACTACAGATAAAACAAAGATGTAAGAACATTGAATAGCACACATCTATAATGGGACTATACGACAGTAAGAGGCTTAAAGTAATGGCAAGATACACATCTGTCATTGAAGAATATAAATCATTGTGACAGAAATATAATGATTCTTGGTGGTAAATCTCCCTCCCTCCCTGTGAGAGAGCTAAGTAATGGGAACAGAGTACCCTGGACTGGAGGGCCTGACAATTTATTCCCAGGGTTAAAAGGAAGTCTGTCATCTAGAAAGGGGGCAGAACTCCGGTGCACTAACTCATCGACCCGGAAGGGAAACGATGTGTCAGCCGCAGATTGGAGGAGCACCTGCAATCATTTACCAAGTGGTCATGTGTGACGGTACAAATAGGGGACAGAGGCCAGCATGAACCCAGGCATTGCTACACCTGTGTCACAATAATAATTGTATTAGTACCGTGAGCACTGATGTGTATTGCCTGGGATTATTGTTTGAGGTCACCAGACCTGGATTACATTATTAAAAGCCTTTCTAATTGGATTATCTCTGTCTTGTCTCGTCTCCTGATTAAACACCACATCATTTCTGCACCTGTACACTGTTAACTGCTTTGCCACAATCATATAATGCTTTGACAAATCACTGTTCCAATACAAAATTATCACAAACTTATCACACTTGATCCAAATCCCCAAAGCACCAGCAGTAGGTTCCACACTGAACTGAGACAATGGTTAACATGTGTTTGGCTGTCTCTGGAAACAGCATAGACCCGTTGCAATGTCCTGCAATCAGAGGCCTGCTATAGTCTTCCACATTGCCATCAAACCTCTCAGCTGAAAAGAGCAAAACATTGAAAAGCTGTGTACTGTCTACTTACTGTACCTGGTGTGTTAAAGTGATTCATACTGAAAACACCAACATAGAAAATACAAGCAAACTAGAGCAAAACAAATAGAAGACCTTCAGAAACCTCAATCTCTTTCAAATGAATGAAAGTCAGAGAATAAATCAGTTTATGTTTTTAAACAGGGATATCAGTGTTTCAAATTCCACTTTCCCCATTTTTTAATCTATAACATGTGTGAGTTAGAATCATCCTTCAAGCACGTGTAACCAGGGAGCAGATCCACAGCACACTGTTTGTAGCTTATACGGCTCTCTGGAGGTTGTGACTTTATTTTTAAGATTCACCACCATGCTTTCCTACTTTATATCAATCTAAGCCAAACAGAGGCTTCATCTCTCTTATTTATTTTATTCATTTATTTATTGCATTTATATAGCACATTTTATACAAAAGTATTGCAAAGCACTGTACAGTACATAGCAGGAAAAAACAACAGACACAATGCATTTCTATAAGTTTCAGTTTAAGTTTATTTATTTATATAGAACCTTTCACACAAAATGTCTGAAAGTTTGATTGATTGATACATCGAATCCTTAGAGTGTGGACAGCTGCATATGGGCACCCCTTATGGAATGAAAATATATGTAAATATATTCCATAATACATTTTGTAATACACAACATTGTATTTGTCAATATATTTAAATATATTTCCATTCCATAAGGGACAGGAGCTCTTTTAGACAGTCAGGAGCCAGACCATGGAGCTCCTTGTAAGTCAGCAGCAAGACCTTCAAATCAATTCTGAAACGTATTGGAAGCCAATACTGGAGTGTGGTACATACAACTGCCACAGTCAGACCATTTAAATAACAGTATACACACAATAATACAAAAGCAGCAATTTTCAAGCTACATTAAAACCCACTAAGATAAGAAAGCCATTTTATAAAAGTGCGTTTTTAGTCTTGAAAATTGTAACGGTCCCATAAGACTATGAGAGAACGGACTGGCTAACTGGACGACCCTCTCCTAAAGAAGCAAATCTCTCCTCACAAGGTGGTTGTTCTAGAAGTGCAGGTCCCATTCCTGTAGACCATCTCAGAGCCCAAGCAGTCTTTCTGGAATTCCTTGGGGCTGCAGACCACTTTGCTTTTTAGGGCCACGGCACAGTAGTCCACCGGCTCCCCATCCAGACCGCTCTCCATCCACCGAAAGCACATGATCCTCTGGAAGGAGCGACGGAAATTGCCCGACACAAAGACGTAAAGGATGGGATTGGCCCCACTGTTGGCATAACTCAAGATGACAAAGAGCTGGGTGATGACCGGGTCGGGTGGCCTCTGGAACACGCTGAGCAGCTGGATGATGTAAAAGGGCATCCAGCAGATGACGAACACGGTGACCACAAGCATGACCATCCGAGTGATCTTCTTCTCGGACTTGCGCCTCTGGAGCCAGCCGGCTTTCAGAGCCACGGCACGCATCTTGACCACGATCAGGCAATAGCAGAGGCAGATGGCAACTACAGGCAGCAGAAAACCCAAAAGGAAGGTGTAGACCACAAAGGCCTCCGACCATGAAGATTCAGGCCACAGAAAGTTGCAGTCAACACCACCATCCCCGGATGGGACTGTATCTGCAAAAATAATGATGGGCAGGATGACCACCAAGGAAAGAACCCAGACGCAGATGTTGATCATCTTGGCCACAGTGGGGCGTCGGTATCTGGCAGCTTTGATGGGATGGACAACTGCAATGTACCTGTCAATGCTCAGGACAGTCAGGCAGAAGATGCTGGTGAACATGTTGATGCCATCCACGCTCAAGACCAGCCTGCACATCAAGGAGCCAAAGGGCCAGTGCTGGAGAGCAGCTGAGGTAGCAAGGAATGGGACACTCAGCATGAACAGCTCATCAGCGATGGCCAGGTTCAGGATGTAGATATTGGTGGCCGTTTTCATCTTGGCGTATTTCAAAATTACGTAGATGACCATGGCGTTTCCTGTCAGTCCAATGCAGCAGACAATGGCGTATATAGAGGGGATCACAAACTTACTGGGATCCGGGTCCAATTCAAAGTCTTCATACTCCAAGGAGGAGTTGAAGGGAAACCCAGTTGGAAAGAACAGCCTTTCAGATTCGTTGATGATTGCCATGTTTTGGTGGACCAAGGTAAGAATCTCGTTTCTGGGATTGTGCTGGCCTGAGTTAGCATAGAGGATCTCGTTTCCAGGTTGAGGCTGAGCTTGTACTAACCTGAGTTAGCAGAGCTGCTTCTTTAGCACAAGCTCTAGAAGGTTTTTGTTTTGATCAGTCCTCATTGCTGGGACCCATCATGGAAAAGTAGGCAGTAAATGATTCAATATTGTGGTGGTTGTCCGACCTGCAAAAAAACAAACAGATTTTAATGCAGATTAGTGTTAATGCAAGGGCAAAATATGTGTTTAACTTTTAAAATGTACACATATGTATCTGTAGCAGGGCTGGGGCCATGCACATAATGATTTCCATTACACGAGAGTAGATGTTAAAACTTCATGCTGATTTGAACTCGGCTCTCGCCAAGATAAGCACCAACTAAGACATAGCTTTGCAGTAAACTAATCTGATCCATCTGCATCTCCATCCATTTGCGTTGCTTTACATCTGATGATGTAGATATCCTTTTGCCTGGTATTGATGGCTGAAATGTAATGCTGGCTCCAGGGATCAGCTTATTTTGCCTCCCCAGCGCATCAGCACACACAACAGCCGCGATGCTGGCTCTGGGGATCAACTACAGTGTGGTCTCCCCAGCATGATAACTGTTCTACTGTTGTAGTCATGGTTATCATGCCATCCATGTATGCTGGAATTGGTGGTACTCGCATTCCAGAAGCCAAGCGCTCTCCTCCCACTACCCATTTTGATGCCCTAATAATTACTTCCATTGCCATGGTAAAAGCCAGTGGAGAAATGGTGCATCCTGCCATTATTCCAACCTCTAGGCATTGCCATGTAGTGCTGAATTCTGAAGTTGAAAAACTAAATTGCAAATCTCCAAAGTAGGCTTTCACTAAATTTGTTATTTTCATCGGTACGCTGAAAAAATCAAATGCTGCCCAAAGAAGTTCATGTGGCACTGAACCATATGCATTAGCCAAATCCAGGAATGTCACATGGAGCTCCTTCCTCTCCTTTTTAGCTGATTGAATTTGTTACCAATTAATAGCAATAATAATAATTATTATACTTGTAGTTTTACAGTTTGATTCCTGCAGCTGGTAAGACTTTAAAAATGTCTCTTCATTTCCCAGTAGCACTGTGTATGGGGTATATTTACGTTAAAGCTTTATGGTTCTTTAAATCATGTTTAAAGGTTCATGTGGTAACATGCAGTGTTGTGTGATGCCCTGTCGTTACAGATTGTGTCGGTGAGATGAGACGAGGTTAAAAGATCAAGCCTGGCTGTTTTGTAATGAGGTTAACATGCTTGCTTGTGGGCTCCAGTTGCACTAACAATACTTAATGATGTCACTGAGTAATTCAATCAGACACACCGTGTGCAGTCCTGAAGTGATTATTGAGTCCAGAAAAAAAGAAACACATATTCGAAGTGTTTGCCATTTATTTCCTTTAAAACAGCTGGCTGATTGTAGACTCGTTGACTTGCATTTGAGTGCCAATCCCTGCTTTCCCTGTGACTGACGTGTTTTCAATGTCCAATTCCTTCAGAAGACTCAAGGAAGTTACCATAAAAAAAATCCATGTCACCTTTGCTGTAATGTTTGTGTTTTTCATAAAGGAAAATCTGAGACCTACAAAATGATAAATATAAATAAGACTTACTGGAATGATTTTCCAGGACTGTTAGTACTTTTGTACAATCACTAAATACAAACACAGTGAAAATGAGGGCAACAAATAAATAGGTTTCTAAACTGTATGGGGCAGTTTTGCGATGTGTCACAGTTTCTCTTAGAATAGACCCTGTGATCAGATGAAAGCAATAGCACACGGACTTGTAGATATACAGTAGTACCACCTCACCCCCTTAATCTTAAGTTAAGCACATTCTTAACTACTCTATGTTCTTCTTCAGCTCTGATGTTAATATATTTTGGTTATTTTATACAATTAGCCCTGTGCTGCCCCAAGGTATGCACTGAAAAAATCTCACCTGTACCAAAATAAATGATCCTTATTCAGATCTGTGCTCTACATGGCAAACACTTTGCATTACATGTGCACAGCCATGTAGGGAAATGCAATATTGTGCGTAGTTAGAATTGACGCAGTTATCAATGAAATGTTTCTATTCTTAGAAACCTGTATTCCTTTAATAAGAATCTTACTGTCTATCCAAGTTCTAAATATAGTCAAACACACTTGGAGACTGGACTGAGTGTCAGAGGCCAGCAACTTACACGCCATCATTTCTGAAAATAATTGTCTTGTGTGTAATTATGTACGTGAAGCACAAAACAGAACATGTGTTTTAAACTGTCTGTCCCTGATACAGCTTCTATACTGCTGATAGAGTTCTGGATACTGCCATTCACTGCTGTATGTGCTGTTTTGAAAGAAACATTTTATAGCAAAGAAGTATTCTTATTTAAAAAAAATACCTGCTGCAGTAAAAGATTATTGCTGTTGTTTCACTTCCTAATACAACCACAGTAGTGAGGACAAGCTGCGAAGCATGACAATCATTACATGATATTATTTATATATATATATATATATATATATATATATATATATATATAAATTATATAATATGATATATATATATAATATATATATAGTCTAGTGTACACATGTGATACATCCTTCATTTAATAAGCATACTCGACATACAGTTTAACTGAATGCTGTTGTAGAACAATCACAGGTGTTGTGTTTCATTGATTGCCAAGATTTTTTTTAACTGCACATGAAACCAGTGTGTAAAACTCATTCTCCTCTCACTCCCAGTATCAAACTGGGGCTGCTGGCTGCAACCAAGAGCTACACAAAGGTCAAAGATCACCTGTATGCGTCACATTTCTGTACAATTGCCATTAATGCATGTATTCACCTACCTCCAATATTCCCCTGATAATTAACTGGTTTTGCATCCTTCTGTTTCGCGGTGTGTGTTTTCTGTTTGCTGTCCAAGGTTAATAACCTGCCTCTTTGAATTGCATGCTTGTTAGACAGCGGTCGCAATCAGTGTGTGCCTGCAATCCTAACTGGGCTGGCTGAGGTGCTTCTGTTTGATTAAACGTTTCTATTGAACATCGAAATGACTAAATCACTCCAGAGATTTAATACAATCAATAAAAAGCATCTGTCTGTAGTTCAATATATACAGTTTGTGTTCAGTGTAAAAGGAAGTCTTGAGATGTCATCCCTTTTCTTTGCAGTATATTGTGGTGAGAAAATTCCAAAGTGTTCCAGTTTATAGTGTAAACAGCAGCATCACGATGACAGAGTCGTCTCCCAAAAGCATTGAAAGGTGATCTGGAAAATGCATCAAAAAGCAAACCCCGTTTATCAGTCCTATTTTGAATCATGGATTTCTAAAACCCTTAAACTTGAGTCTTTGCTGCAGCTTAGTGTTAAACAGCATTCCTCACTGTGCAGATTCTCACTCCTGTGTTAACAGCTCCCTGCTTCATCTCGCATGTAGGGGTGCTGAATGGCTGTCAGGTGTCAACATGACTGTATAGGTCCGTCTTTCCTGAGATAATGATGAAAATGTTTCAACGCTTACAAAATCTCTAGAAGCCACCCTCCTGCTCTAGCAGACCCAGTTCTTTACACGCCAGCCTGCTTGTCAAAGCATTGGACTTGAAACGATGCTGGAATTCAAGCAAGTAAAGCAGATTGGATTAGATGATGAATATTAGAATAGAGAGCCCAGCAGAATTACTAAAACTCTTTTTGAGCTTATAGTATTGAATCTTTTTTCAATTACAAATATATCCTTCCTTCATATAATACAGTATATCAAATATTATAATGTATATGTTTAATGTATTGCAATGTGTTGAAGATTCCTAACTATATTGTACAGAATGTGTATAGTATGTATTGCCAAATATATTTTTATATAATGGTAAATATATTATCCCATATATGAAAAGAAGAAAAATCTCTTCTCATTGCATGTATAGATTTCCCAATACTGTGCAATGTTTTAGTTAGTATGTAATAAATATTAGGAAAAGAAGGTATTCATGTGAAGTTATTTCATGTGCCCGTGTTTGATAAATAAGTATGACTTTGAAAGACCCAGGTGCAGGTTACTTGTTAGCTTGCTCTCCGCATTGGAAAAGAACAGAAAAGAACCACACTGAGCTGCTCCTAATCTCTGGCTGCTCCCTCCTTGCTGATCTGTTGAAATAGTTACATTTCAAACATCCGTAATCATATCTTTAAAGACACCCGTCTTGCTCTCGTAATAGGAATGAAGTGCTGTCGGTGGCATCAAGAACAAGTCCATCTGTGTAGCTGATAATTGTATAACAGTCCATCATATCCATTTAGCATTGCACTCCCAGGCAAACACATAAAATATCCAGATATGGTAAGCTCCCCTTATCTGAATGCAGGACACCACTGCCTGACTGTGAATATGAAATGCTATGTCGTTATTTCTGTAGTGTTCACCTGATTGATCGATTGCAAAAGTTTTTTTTTAATGCAATATTTTACTGAAATGTGTTTACTGAAAAGAAACAGCCAGCTTGTTTTTTTTTAAAATCTGAAACCCCACTAACAGCATCCCCTGTGGTTCTCTAGCAGTGTAGCAAAACTCCCGCTGCATTGTACCGCTCCTCCATCCCTCTCAGAGTGCAAGCCTAATGGATGCTGAGCAGCGTTATACAATCACGGCTCTCTCTCACATGAAGCTCTGCAGGAGAGGAGAGACGGTGGGGGGGGCTGCTCTGTCTCCCCTGGATACAGTAACCGTGTTATAGTGTTTATTTGCATTCTGAACGGCTGCTGATAATTCTGGTATTCTCGCGTGTTGCTATTTCTGCTGTTTGATATTCTAATGCAGGTGTCTCTTTCAGGAGCCCCTGGGAACCTGCCTTGTCAATCACATGTAAGCAACACAGAAAGGCAGAGAAAACAGAGACAAGGAGCAGTTTGTCGTCCTCTATTTACTGTATTTATTTAAAGCCATATGAGCTGGAATGAGCTTCTTTGCAAAGGCAGACGCACGTTCCATTTCCATACCAGCACACGGCTTCATAATCCGATGTCTTTGTGATTACACTTCCCTCTGAGCTCAGGGAAAACCTCTTTAAATTATTATATGACCTTGTGCATCTGAGTCCTATAGTAATTTCATTGAGGGGATAGCAGTACTTCCTTCCAGCAGTACTTCTCCCTCTTGTTTTTTTTTCAATGTCGCCAATTAATCTTCCTTTCGTAGGACACGTCCCATATATACAGCTGGATGAAGAGTCAAACTTAAAACACAACAGAAAGTTTGAACACCAGAATAATGCAGGAGCTGTCATTGAATTTAACTACTGAATCCCCCAAGGAGAGGGTTGCAGAAGACTGGCCTCACCCTTTCACAGAAAACAGAGTCATTTAATACAGTCAGTTAAAAGCACCTGTCTGTGTTTCTATGTGTACTTTGTGTTCCGTGTAAAAGGAAGTCTTGAGTCTTTTGTCTCCCAAAAGCATATAAAGGTGATCTTGAAAATCCACCTAAGAGCAAACCCCATTGATCAGTTTGCTATCATGCATTTGTAAAACTTTTCCTGCAGCTCAGTATCAAACAGTATTCATTACTGTGTAGATTATCAGTCCTTTGCGTTAATACAATCAATACAAAGCACCTGCCTGTGTTTCTATGTGCACAGTTTGTTTTCAGTGTAAAAAGAAGCCTTGAGCTGGCCGTCCCTCTACCTGGGAGTATATTGTGATGAGAAAATTCCAAACTCTGGCCTACCAACATTTTAAGGAATAAACACAATTAAAATCTGGGAACAGACAGGCAGTTTATGATTGGCCCCAGTGGTTCCAGTGGAGACTCCTCCATCATTAAAAAACAACAACTATATGAACATAATTTAGATCTTTTATTTAACAACATGTAATCAAAGAAACTACCAAATGGTATTGTAAAAGTCTACGGTCTACATTTCATGTTAGATTTTGAAATGTCACTGTCAACGTGTGGTTTGCAGTGCTCAGGGGTACAGGTGATGCAGGTGCTCCAACAACGACAGACACAAAGTTACGGTTCAAACAGTCCTTTAATTCAGTCTCCTCCTTCGTTTGAGACCGTTAAATTATAAGGCTGGCTCTACCCAACAATGGGTATTGCCAGCATGGGTATCTTCCATCTCACAGTGGTCCTAGATAATGAAATCATTCCAGAAATGTGACCCTTTCCTGCTTTATATCCATGTTACAGAGCACTACCACCACTGCCAAAGTGTCAAGAACTTGTGCTGAGATTCTAGAAGCTTATAATGCCTTCTTCAGGGCAATAGGTCAAACATTTGTCTACTAGGGGTTGATTTGACCAGTACCCTATCAGGATAAACCACAGCAGCATTTAACAGAACCAGACCCCCCCCCCCCCCCCCCCCCCCTGGAATTTATCAGCATCTTATATTTGAGGGTAATATTTCTGGATAACCTCAGATAGGTGGTAGATACAATGTGTGGTGCTGCTTGTCCCAAATTATTATTATTATTATTATTATTATTATTATTATTATTATTATTATTATTATTTTTTTTTTTTTATTTACTTATTTATTAGCAGATGCCCTTATCCAGGGCGACTTACAGTTGTTACAAAATATCTCATTACAAAATATCCCATTACAGATAAGAGCAGTTATGAAATACAATAAAGTCACTGGTAAATAAAGAGTGAAGAGACTGATCCCGTATCGACTGATCAGATCGATAACTTAGTTTTAAGGGGTTACATATTTGATTTGGTGTCTGCAGCACTTCATTTAAAAAGTTTGAAGAAATGGCACCACACAATCTGCAGATCAGTTCAACCCAGGGCTGAGTCTGAACCTGGTTTATATTCAGATTCATACTGATTCTGCAAGATTATTATTAATATATCATTTTTATCCTGAACTAACTGTGACTGAACTAATTTTAGCAACAGCCAATCAAAACCCAAGGAGCGGAGCATAACTTTGTGCACAATGATTACAATGAACTCAGGGTAGGCAAACCCAACTCTGCTGCAGCCAGCTGGGAAATCATCCCAGCCATCTGTTTATGTTGAAAAGATCAAAGTAACATCCAACCTGTAGCAGGAAAACAGTCAACAGTGGAAAACTTCTCTCCCGTTTAACAATCTACTTGTGTTTCAGAAAGGAATGAATTCAGCCTGCCCTGGACTAGGGGACCATCTTGTCACAGTGGAAGATGGAGCAGTTCAGTCACTATGCTTTAACCCTGTCTTGCACTGCAGAGCTCCTCTCTCTCAGTGGAAAATGGAGCAGTTCAGTCACTATGCTTCAAGCCTGCCCTGCACTGCAGGGAGCTCCCTCTCTCTCAGTGGAAGATGGAGCAGTTCAGTCACTATGCTTCAAGCCTGCCCGGCACTGCAGGGAGCTCCCTCTCTCTCAGTGGAAGATGGAGCAGTTCAGTCACTATGCTTTAACTCTGTCCTGCACTGCAGGGAGCTCCCTCTCTCTCAGTGGAAGATGGAGCAGTTCAGTCACTATGCTTTAACCCTGTCCTGCACTGCAGGGAGCTCCCTCTCTCTCAGTGGAAGATGGAGCAGTTCAGTCACTATGCTTCAAGCCTGCCCTGCACTGCAGGGAGCTCCTCTCTCTCAGTGGAAGATGGAGCAGTTCAGTCACTATGCTTCAAGCCTGCCCTGCACTGCAGGGAGCTCCCTCTCTCTCAGTGGAAGATGGAGCAGTTCAGTCACTATGCTTCAAGCCTGCCCTGCACTGCAGGGAGCTCCCTCTCTCTTCGGGGGTGATTGTGTTCCTGCTCTATAGGGGCATTGTGTGTGTGTGTGTCAGTCATCAAGGCACCAGTTTTGAAATCGATGTAAGTTTATCCCAATAATCATCAATCACAACATTTCTTTTTTTTTTTAATATAACGTTTTGTTTGCTACACATCTGTCCTAAAGTATTCACTCATGTTTGAGTAGCTTTATGTTTAACTCAACAGGGACTATAACGTGAAAAAAGCTATTAACCCTATCATATTAACAGTACAATTATTTTTCAAAATATAATATCAGTCTCACAAAATTGAATTCTTTAGACTGTACAGTTCACATAGATTACATTCAGCTAAAAAAAAGAAATGTTTCTAAGTGGCTGTTATCAAATAACAGCTTTGTCAATTTTGAGACTAAGCCGCTGAGGCATGTCTGGGTCTATATTAATCTACATACTTACTAACCGTAACACCCTTTATGCTTTCGACTGACCAGATTGACTGCAAATCTATTAATCTATGCATACAAAAAAATGAATTGACATTTTTTTAGACGGTTTTAAACCTCTATCAGGCGCTGCGACAGGGTGGTGTCACGGCCAAGCTGTTACCAGCAGGAAGACAGACTCAGAGATAAGAAAGATGCAGTTTAAGAGCAATTGTGCACATTTAATAAGAACAAAGGCAATGCACTAAACAAACAAAACACATGAACAAAACAAAAAGGCACAAGGGCCAAAACAAAAGGTCTACACAAAAACTCAGGACAGCACAGCCAAGTACAGCAACACACCTTCCCCTCTAACACCAACTCTTCCTTAACACCTGTGATCACCGTTTTAATACACCTGTGATCAATGTTTTAATACACCTGTGATCACTGTTTTTATACACCTGTGGCCACATTCCTACATGTTTTGACAGGGAGGAATTTAACCCTCCCTCTGCCAACAGAATATTCCCCCCACACACGCACACACACACAGACACACACACATTTTACCACGGCAGGGCTTTCACCTTGCCACAGTCACTCAAAAAGTACATGCTTGGTTAATGCTATCTCTCTGTAAGACATACCTGGAGTTATAGGTGTGGGAGAGGGGAGCAGTTCAGTCTTCATGCCTCACGCCTGCCCTGGACTGGAGGGAGCACCCTTTCTCTTTTAAAATAATTCAAGAACAGTTTCTGGAGTATTCTACTGTGACTGTAGTACTTCTACAACCTTTTATAAGATGCTATACTTATCCACTCCTAGCGGGATATCTAGAGCGAAGAATGATTAGATTTTAAAATCAAACCATTCAAATACAATAAGCCTCCTGGAATCAAAAACGAATCTGATAGAATAACACTGTGTAACAAATTTATTTATTTTTTTTGTTCCTGGGTAGTAAGTGTTATTTCCTAATTGCTTATGCCTCAAAAGTATAGAAAATGGCTATTATTCCCCACAAACTTTGCTTTTGTGACCAGGACAGTGATATTTCAAAATATCACTATTTCCAATGGGAAAACGGGCAAATGTGTGTCTTTTCGTTCACATAAAGTCAGAAAAAAACGACATATGAATCCAAATTATCATGTATTTATACTAAAGTAATACAAAAATGACTACAAAAGATTTAGAAGTGAGTAGTTTTTCGAGATTTATGATTATACTGGCAACTTGGCATTTGCATAGGTGCAGATTTGGGTGGGCCTGTGTTCTAACTGGATGGGCTGTGCATTATTAACTTTATGTTACTTCACTGATTTAATGTATATGTACAGTATTAATTAAATATCTGCACCATTGTAGATATTTAAGACAGAGATCCTTTTGGTTTGTGACAGTGTGCATACTGAAAATTCAGAAAAGCAGGGATGTTCGTAAACATTAGTATCAAGACAGACTATTTAATTCTCCATTTCTGTGGCGTTCTGTCTTGTGACTCATATCACATGGAATTTAATTACTTGGCTTATTGCTTATTCCTCGGGGGCATTCGTTTCCATCACACTTCACAGAAACTAGAGATTGCGTCTCCTTGCATTGCAAGACAAGACTCATTTACTCTCATCTGCGGTTTAATTTAATGAACTGATGCAGCTAAAACCTGTTTGTGCTTCATGAACAGTAATACAGTGTGCAAGCTGCAACAAACAAACAGGACCTCTTTCTTTTAAATATTTATGTAGCCTCTCTTAAGAATTGTTAATATAACTGCTTATTTCCCTCTCTCAAACGTAAGGCTTGCAAACAAATTTCTTTAACCTAGTGTAGTACCAGATATCATGTTTTAAAATGAAAATGCACAGCTGCTGAATCCTTCATTCAGTTCTGCACACTTAGATCTCTACAGTGCATCCAAGTGTTTGACAGCTTTGATGGGATTTTATTTTAGCTACAGTCACTTAGATGGTAGCCATTTAATTAAGTACCAGATTCCTTTTTTAAAATATAAATCAGAACACAAGCTGCATTTGTGTAATTTGATACATTCTAAATCAATATTTCTTCCCAGAAAAAAATGTTATCCTTCGGTTTTGCTACAAACTGCTGGGTCTTATTTTGAGGACAGTCAAGTTAGACGTGCCATTGACAGAAATACAATGATTCTTGGTTGTAAATCTCCCTCCCGACCTGTGAGGGCGCTACAGTAAACTCCATGGACAGGCTGGTCTGACAGTTCTTTCCTGGGGTTCAAGGGAAGTCGGCCAGCCTGGAAGGGGGTGAGACTCTGTTGCAATAACGCATTGACCCGGAAGGGAAACGACGTGGCAGCCTCAGATTGGAGAGGCGGTTGCACTCGTTTACCAAGGGGTCATGTGTGACAGCATAAAAGGGGACGGAGAATCGTAATCTGTTCCTTCGTTTGGTTTTAAGCATTTGAACTGTAAGGACTGTAAGAGACCTTGTGAGAGATTTAAAAAAAAAACTAACAAAAAAAACATTCAGGAGTGTTTTGTTTTGTTTGTCTGTGTGGCAATTTGGCCGGTGATTTTGAACAGGTGTAGAGGTGATGCAGTGCAGAAGAAATCACAAGCAATTGTAATCCAGTAGGAAATGGGGATTTTAATTATAATCCGGGTCTGGTGACCAACAAAAGAAAAACGCTCCGGCAATACACAACAATGTGTAATGCGCGGAGTCAAACAAACGGGTTTACAGTCCCAAACAATAAACGTTATCCGCCCCACAATACTAAAACGCGGTCACCAGTCCCGGGTGCGTGTAGTCGTGCTCGTGGTGGGTGATAACAGGTTATTTGGTGACAGTTCGTGCAGTGCAGTTCCGGCTTGTGCTGGCCCAAAAGCGACAGCTCCGGAACGTGTTTAGCCGTCTAGTGATACAATAAACAAGACAATTACTAACGCTCACAACAAACAAACACTCACGAATATTCCTTGGCAGTTTCTACTGCAGCAGTCCTTCCAGGTTTACGTATACAACCCAAGAGATGGAAAAGATTAGCTTTTCTCTGGCCCCTTTTATGCTACCCCCCCATGATCCCTTGGTAAACTATTACAGCTGCGTTTATAGCTTGCAGCTGCTACCTCGTTTACATTCCAGGTCAATATGTTCCTGCAACAAAGTTTCACTTTCATCCAGGCTGACCGACTTCCCGACCTCGGAAACGAACTGTCAGGCCAGCCCGTCCAGATACTTTTCCTTTCTCTATTTAGCACGCTGAAAGGTCGAAAGGGAGATTTACAACCAGAACTCATTGTATTTCTGTCACATACTCCCACCGCTCAGAGTGGAGCCGAAGGTACACTCAGCTGAATCTACCTATCTCATTACTCCCCCCTCCTGGGAAAACGAATCCGCATTTTGATGGTCTTTCCTGCATGGTGTACCATGTGTTACATGAAGGACTGCGATGCCAGATACCACCGAGTTATTCGGGCATTGCTGTCCTTCATCGTGCTTAACCACTTGAGTGAGGCTTGGAATGTGACCAGATCAAATGAGTGCCCCAGCAGGTAGTGTCGTAAAGAGTGAGTAGCCCATATTGGCCAAACACTCCTTTTTGATTACGGAGTAGTTGCGTTCCCGAGGTAGCATCTTTTTGCTGATGTACAGTATCGGGTGTTCTACTCCAGCTACCTTTTGGGACAAGACAGCACCCAAACCTACATCCAATGCGTCGGTGTGGAGGATGATTCTCTTGGTGAAATCTGGTGTGATAAGAGTGGGAGCCTGGCAAAGTCTATTCTTAATCGCATCAAATGCCCCCTGACACTCAGCTGACCACTTAATTAAATTAGGAGCACTCTTTTTGGTGAGGTCAACTAACGGGTTAACCACTGTGGCAATGGTTTAATAGATCAATTTAAAAAAATATTCAGCAAAAAAAGGCACTTTACAGAACATTAAAAAAGGACCAAAAAGAAAGTACGCAGAAAGAGTACACAGAACTGCAAACGCAAGTCAAAAAGGAAGTTAGAAAGGCCAAGAGAGAAATAGAAATGAACATTGCTAAGGGAGCTAAAACCAATTCCAAAATGTTTTTTCCAATATTACAACAGCAAGTGAACATTCAAAGAGGAGATTAAATGTTTAAGAGATACAAATGGCAAAATCGTAGATGAAGAAAAAAAAATAGCAAATATATACTATATAAGCCTGACTTCTATTATATGCAAACTTATGGAACTATAATAAGATCCAAAATGGAAAATTACCTATATGGTAACAGGGTCCTGGGAGACAGTCAACATGGTTTTAGGAAAGGGAGATCGTGTCTAACTAATTTGCTTGATTTTTTTGAGGATGCAACATCGATAATGGATAATTGCAAAGCATATGACATGGTTTATTTAGATTTCCAGAAAGCTTTTGACAAAGTCCCGCACAAAAGATTAATTCTCAAACTGAATGCAGTTGGGATTCAAGGAAACACATGTACATGGATTAGGGAGTGGTTAACATGTAGAAAACAGAAAGTACTTATTAGAGGAAAAACCTCAGAATGGAGTGTGGTAACCAGTGGTGTACCACAGGGATCAGTATTAGGTCCTCTGCTATTCCTAATCTACATTAATGATTTAGATTCTGGTATAGTAAGCAAACTTGTTAAATTTGCAGACGACACAAAAGTAGAAGGAGTGGCAAACACTGTTGCAGCAGCAAAGGTCATTCAAAATGATCTAGACAAGATTCAGAACTGGACAGACACATGGCAAATGACATTTAATAGAGAAAATACTGCACGCAGGAAATAAAAATGTACATTATAAATATCATATGGGAGATACTGAAATTGGAGAAGGAATCTATGAAAAAGACCTAGGAGTTTTTGTTGACTCAGAAATGTCTTCATCTAGACAATGTGGGGAAGCTATAAAAAAGGCTAACAAGATGCTCGGATACATTGTGAAAAGTGTTGAATTTAAATCAAGGGAAGTAATGTTAAAACTGTACAATGCACTAGTAAGACCTCATCTTGAATATTGTGTTCAGTTCTGGTCACCTCGCTATAAAAAAGATATTGCTGCTCTAGAAAGAGTGCAAAGAAGAGCGACCAGAATTATTCCGGGCTTAAAAGGCATGTCATATGCAGACAGGCTAAAATAATTGAATCTGTTCAGTCTTGAACAAAGAAGACTACATGGCGACCTAATTCAAGCATTCAAAATTCTAAAAGGTATTGACAATGTCGACCCAAGGGACTTTTTCAGCCTGAAAAAAGAAACAAGGACCAGGGGTCACAAATGGAGATTAGACAAAGGGGCATTCAGAACAGAAAATAGGAGGCACTTTTTTACACAGAGAATTGTGAGGGTCTGTAATCAACTCCCCAGTAATGTTGTTGAAGCTGACACCCTGGGATCCTTCAAGAAGCTACTTGATGAGATTTTGGGATCAATAAGCTACTAACAACCAAACGAGCAAGATGGGCCGAATGGCTTCCTCTCGTTTGTAAACTTTCTTATGTTCTTATGTTCTTATATTTGGGGATAAAGCTGCGGTAATAATCGACTAAGCCCAGTAGTGACCTCACCTGAGTCTTGGTTTTGGGGATCACTACGTCAACCAAAGCCTGGATTTTGGTGACTACGGGTCTCACCCTTCCATTCCCCATTAAAAATCCCAAATATTGAGTCTCTTTTTTGGCAAACGCACATTTCCTCAAGTTAGCTGCCAGCCGGGCTGCCCTTAGAGAATGAAGGACGGCTGCAATCCTAGCCAAATGCTCTCGCCAGGTGGAGGTGTGAATAACCACGCCATCAATATACGCTGCTGCATATTCATGATGAGGGCTTAAAACCTGGTCCATCATTCTCTGAAAGGCAGCGGGCGCACCATGTAGCCCAAATGGCATGGTTTTAAAGTGGAACAGCCCTTCTGGTGTTGAAAATGCGTTTTTCTCTAGAGCTGCGGGTTAAGGGGATCTGCTAGTATCCCTTTGTCAGGTCCAGAGTGGAGATAAACCTCGCTTTTCCCAGTCTGTCTAGAAGTTCGTCGACCCGAGGCATGGGGTACGAATCGAATTTGGCAATAGCGTTCACGTTTCTGAAATTTACACAGAAGCGGTTGGTGCCGTCCTTCTTGGCCACTATGAATAGGACTGTACCACTTGCTCCTGGAAGGCTCAATCACCCCAAGCTCGAGCATGTCCCATACCTCTTTGGAAACGCCACTTCGTCGACTTTCTGGGATCCGGTACCATCTCTCTCGCACGATGACACCTGGTGGAGAGATAATGTCATATTCAACCAAATTAGTTCTGCCGGGCAAGTCAGAAAAAACATTGCTGAACTCCTCAATAAGCTTACGCAGCTCCTGTTGCTGATCTGGAACCAATTGTTCCCCCATCGAAATTATTTTTGTACTAGGAGTCTTTGGATAGGGGCCTAAATCATCCTCTATATTGCATGGGGCCATGAACAGACCTCTCTTGCCTGCCAGGGCTTTAATAAATTCACATGATAAATTTCACATTCACTACTGCCATTGGTCTGTCTAATGTCATAATTCACTTTCCCTATAATCCGAATCACTTCATATGGCCCCTGCCATTTAGCACACAATTTCAATTCTGATGAGAGAAGTAGCAGCATTACCTTGTCTCCTGGACGAAAGGTTTGAATTAGTGCATTTTTGTTGTAATGCTGCTGTTGTCGGTGCTGACATTTTTAAGAATGGCATACAAATTGGCATGTTTTCATATTGTTTTCATGTGTCCATAGATCAGGTCATAGGAGAATTGGGAAACTCTATTTAAAGTAAAGCCTTCTAAATCAGTGTTTTTAATCGTGGCATCATACAGTCTCAGCAGTATCCTCCAATCCATGACCGACACATCGCCTATTGCATTAAGGCAGGGACTTCTGGTATTGTGGCTCCGCCCCCTTCCTGGATGGCCGACTTTCGACAGACCCTGGAATGAACTACAAAACCATCCAGTACAGAGCACACAGTTCCTGTTACACATCGCCCTCACAGGTTGGGAGGGAGATTGTTGACTCTGATTCATTTGTTCTCTGTCACAAGGTGTATGTTATCAAAAAATATTTTTAACCCTTTGCGGCCCATTTATTCAGCTCCTGTGAGGAGCGTCAGGTCCAATTTATTTTCAGACACGCTGTTTAAAAGTATTTATTTTCATAGTAAAACAGGTTTAAAGGGCACTACATATCAACAGGACACTCAGTACTGCATCTCCAGCCCTGCCCCAACCCTTCTTCGGTGTATTTATCACATATCTCTTAATAGTCGTGCACACTGATAAATCATCTCCTGATCACTCGTTTTATCATCAAAGTGAAAGCAGCTCTCTTGGTTGCTTATGCCCATGTTATCTCTGTGGTGCAGGGCCTATGTGTATTGCTAAGATCTGCCCCTTTTTTCAGCTTGTCTGGTCTGCTATCAGTCTCACTTGGCCATTGAAAGGTTTTTTTCATCTTTTTCCGGAGGAAAAAACCACTAGAGACTTGTGCTTGACATGTTTTTGATGGACGGGAAAGGAAAAATTGTAATGTCGGACCTGGTCTGACATAGGACCGCGAACGATTAAAGGTTTTCAGTGATGGCGGTATTAAGGTACATTGATTTAAATTTAGAGTACCCACATTTTTTGCTCCGACTTTCTCCCCAATTTAAAATGTCCAATTATGTTCCCTCACCACAGCAAGGAGACCTGAAGGTTCAGTAGACGTTGGGCTCACCAGGCACCTGGCCAGTCAGGTCCCCAGGCTTGCCTCACTGACCCACAGGAGAGCCCAAGCCAATGCAGCATGAAATCCTCAATGAAGACCAGTGATTTCGCACAGCCAGGACATGACACCACGCGGCAATGCTTTTACCAGGAAAACTACTTGGGGACCTGAGACAAAGTGATTTGCAGTGTGCAGATGTAGGGGTGATGCACTGCTCAAGACAAGGACAATAACAAAGTACTGGCGAAATGATGGTTTATTTTTAATCCAAAGTCTGATGACAACAGTAAGCAATAAAGAGAACAGGCGATACACAATGGCGTGTATTGCTCCATTTAAATCCACTGGTTCAGTCCCAAAATAATAAACACAGTATTTAAACACACAGTAAACAAGTAGATTTTCGACAGACAAAACACTCAAAATAACAATGCAGTTCTCCTTCCGGTTCAGCATTAACCATATAAAGGAACAGATCACCTCGCTACACCCCCTTATCTACCGTCAATCATGCCACCTTGGTTAATGATTGCAACCCTTCCTCCAAACCGCGGCTGCCACATCGTTTCCCTTCCGGGTTGATGACTTGGTGTACCATAGCTCCACCCTCTTTCTAGATGGCCGACGTCTACCTAACCCTGGGAATAAATTGTCACCAAAAACTCAGTCCCAAACAAAGGATTCTTCTCCTTTTTTATACCATGTGGCTGGAGCATAATTATCATCCTTTTTCAATCGGCTCCAGCCACATTCTCACATGTATTTCAGCAGGGATAGGAAATTAACCCCATGCCTGCCTACCACCACCAAAACACCACAAAACAATATTATTTATTAAGAAATGATATAATAATAATAATAATAATAATAATAATAATAATAATAATAATAATATTTATTAAGAAAGTCTTTTTTAATATGCTCTAGTAGGGGAGAAAAGTTCAATTTAAAGCTCATTGTTTGAGCGTGTAACAGACACCGCCAGGTAGGTGAAACCTTCAGATGCAATTCTGAAAGGGAAATTATCAAGGGGACAGTGAAGTGCTGCCGAATTGATAAGAAACAATTCACCCTGGTGTAGGCTGAGCTTATATCCAGAGAACAGACTAAACTGCTCTAATATGGCTAAGGCATGGGGGAGGGAGAGATAGGATCATAAATATATAAAAGTCATCAGTGTAGAGCGAAACCTTTTGCTCTCGATTCCCATGAACCAATCCTTTTATCTCCTGGCTTCCCTGCAGGGATATTGCAAGAGGTTCGATAGCAAATGCAAGAAGGGGAGAGAGAGGGCAACCTTGTTGTGTACCCTTGTGGAGAGGGAAGTAATTGGATTGCATACTATTTGTGCGAACAGAGGCTGTAGGGGAGATATATAACAGCTTGATCCATGAAATAAAATTGAGACCAAAGCCAAATTTATGTAGAGTAGCAAACAGGTAGTCCCACTCAACACGATCAAAAGCTTTCGCGGCATCTAGTGTAAGAATAACCTCAGGTGGAGAAGAGGGAGTATACAGTGCCGAGAAAAAGTTTGTGAACCCCAATGATAATTATGGAACTTCCACAGTTTTACCATGATCGCCTTCTTGAATCAAAACCAGTTTTTTCTTAAATATCCAATATGGTTTATATTAACCAATTCCATGTCTTTTGAAACATAATGATGTATGAATTACACAAACAATAAGTAATTAAGATTCAGGGTATGTGATAAAATAAGTGAACCCCTGGTTTTATCAGCTAAATTAAGGGGTTAATTAGAATCAAGTGTTTAAATTATTAGGTAGATATTCAGGGGTGAGTTTGGAAGGCCCCACTCTATATAAAGATCAGAAACTTTGAGGACTGCAGAAAAACAGTTATTGATGCTCATCAGTCTAGAAAGGGTTACAAAACAATTTCTAAGGATTTGGGGCTCCACCAATCCACTGTCCGACAGAGAGTCTACAAATGGAGAAAGTTCAAGACCACCTCTACCCAGTAATGGTCATCCTACCAAAATATCTCCAAGAACAAATTGGAAAATCATCAAGGAAGTCACAAAGAACCCCAGAGTAACATTCAAGGATCTGCAGGCCACTTGGCTAATGTGAGTGTTCATAATTCAACTATCAGAAAAAGACTGAACAAGAATGGCGTTCATGGAAGGATAGCCAGGAGGAAACCACTGCTCTCCAAAAAGAACATTGCTGTCCATCTGAAGTTTGCCAAAGAGCACACAGATGATCCACAAGACTTCTGGAACAATGTTCTTTGGACAGACGAGTCAAAAGTAGAACTTTTTGGCCTCAATGAGAAACGTTATGTTTGGCGAAAACCAAACACTGCATTTGAACAGAAGACTCTCATCCTAACTGTCAAGCATGGTGGTGGAAGTGTGATGGTTTGGGGCTGCTTTGCTGCCTCAGGACCAGGACGGCTTGCCATCATTGATACAACCATGAATTCTGAAATCAGAAGATTCTAGAAGAGAATGTCAGGCCATCCGTCCGTGAGCTTAAACCGAAAGTGGGCCAGCAAGACAATGATCCTAAACATACAAGCAGATCTACAAAAGAATGGCTGCAGAAGAAGAAATTCAGTGTTTTGGAATGGCCAAGACAAAGTCCGGACCTGAACCCCATGGAAATATTGTGGCAGGTCCATGCAAGGAAGCCCTCAAATGTCACCGAGTTGAAGCAGTTCTGTAAGGAGGAATAGGCCAAAATTCCTCAAAACCGATGTGACAGACTGACCAACAGTTACAGCTTAGTTGAAGTCAATGCTGCTCAAGGGGGTGCCACAATTACTGAATTTAAAGGTTCATGTAATTTTTCACACATGGATATTGAATGTTGAATCATTTGTGGATAAATAAATTTTGAAAAAGTATCATGTTTGTGTCATTTGTTTAATCAGGTTATTTTTATCTATTATTATGACTTAGATTAAGATCTAATAACATTTTAGGTTTGAAATATGTGAAAATCCTAAGGGGTTCACAAACTTTCTCGGCACTGTATATGATATTGAACCAACGGCGAAGATTAAAATGAGATTGCCTGCCCTGCACAAACCCTGTCTGATCGGACGAGACTATGAAGGGGAGAACAGATTCAAGACGGAGTGCAAGGGTCTTAGCAAGAATTTTAATTTCTGCATTAAGAAGTGATATGGGGCAGTAAGCTCCACAGTTGAGAGGAGCCTTAATGGGAACAACTGCCAGCTGAATTTTGGACCGAAGCGTAGCAATCTCGTCCCGGAGAGCCTCCTTGACAATCCTGCAGAAACCCTCCAGCCCCCTGCTCTCTTCTGCAGCACTATTCAGCCCAGGAGCGGGTTTCGTCAGATCAACACCACGGTTTTGCAACGTAAGTATGTCTGACAACAGTGACAATATCAAATAAAATAACAGAATTAAAGTTTCATTTAGTAAAACAAATTAAAAAAAAATGATGTTTTAAAAGAAGGATTGTAAACGATTGCTAAAGATTATTTCAAAAAAATAGGGAACTCCTGCTTTACGCTTCTACTCCATATCTGGCCACTAGAGGTCTCTCCGATGTTAGGGTTTTTAACCCCAACTCTGCATTCCCTCCCACTGCCATACAAGCAGTGGAAGGGACAAGGCAACACATCATCAGTTAAGATGAAAAACATACAACTCTCTGCAGATATCACCCATCATCATGGTCCACTAGGTTAATGAGGTCTACTGCCATGCCAGTGTGTTGGGGGGTCGTGTATATCTGAGCATGGCTTATGCAGGTCTAGTAGGAGACAGATGCATAACAGAGGCACCAACATCACACCGTACCTCTATGAATTCCATTGTCATGACCAATGTCTAGTGTGGCATCCACATGTTTGATGTGCGTCGGTTTGTTGGGTGGCATTGGGGAACTGCATGCAGGGCAGCATGGGGCTCTGTGTATGTATGGTCCCTCGTGGGACACGGGTGCATAACAGATGAACTACCAAAAGTTCTGTAAAAATACCTGCCGTTCGCAGAGCGGTGTTTCATCTCAGGGGCGGGGTTTTGAGTATAAAGGGAACTGCATCGTTGTGCTGTGGGGCTGATGTTCAGATTTATGAATGGGAGAGAAAGGGAGAGCGAGATGTGGAGGGCAAGGATTACAAAAGAGATTAAGTATTGGTGTTTGCTTTTGGACCTATTATAGTTGGGACCTACAATTAAGGAACGGAGGAGAGGCAGGAGAGCAGTGGAGTACCCGTCCCTAAACCAGATCAGAGGAGAGGCAGGCGAGCGGTGGAGTACCCGTCCCTAAACCAGATCAGAGGGGAGGCAGGCAAGAGGTGGAGTCCTCGTCCCTGAACTAGATCAGAGGGGAGGCAGGCGAGCGGTGGAGTCCCCGTCCCTGAACCAGATCAGAGGGGAGGCAGGCGAGCGGTGGAGTCCTCATCCCTGAACCAGATCAGAGGGGAGGCAGGAGAGCAGTGGAGTACCCGTCCCTAAACCAGATCAGAGGAGAGGCAGGCGAGCGGTGGAGTCCTCATCCCTGAACCAGATCAGAGGGGAGGCAGGAGAGCAGTGGAGTCCTCATCCCTAAACCAGATCAGAGGAGAGGCAGGCGAGCAGTGCAGTCCTCGTCCCTGAACCAGATCAGAGGGGAGGCAGGAGAGCGGTGGAGTCCTCATTCCTGAACCAGATCAGAGGGGAGGCAGGCGAGTGGTGGAGTCCCTAAACCAAATCAGAGGGGAGGCAGGAGAGCGGTGGAGTCCCAGTCCCTGAACCAGATCAGATGTTTTGTTATCATTTTTTATTTTTGTAAATAAACTGTCATGCTATCCAGGGGTAATTACACCTAAAAACCTGTTTCAGATGTCCACTTGGTCACAGTTATACAACTGTATTATGGTTTGATTTCTGCTATATACTGTACAGTGCTTTGAGAAACTACTGTATAAAAAGCACTATAAAAATGCAAATAAATAAAAATAATCTGAATAAATGACCTGGACCAAGACAGAATCTATAAACTGCGCAAATTTCTATATGACACAAAACTGGGAGGAGTAGCCAACTCCCAATCAGCAACTTTAATTATAACAGAGATTTAGACAAGACTCCCCGCTTGGGTAAATGACGTGGCATCTGAGGATTGGAGGAGCGGATGCACTCGTTAACCTAAGGGTCATGGGCGAGGGTATAAATAGGGGGGCGTGGCTTTGTGATCTGTTCCTTTGCATATGGTTAAGCCAAATAACCAAGAAGGAACCCGTCTTGTTTATACGAAAAACCGTGAGTGTTCTGCTTGTCTGTGTATTAACACTGTTTGTCTTGTGTGTTGTTTCTCACCAAGAATACTGAGCACGATCCGGAGCTGCAGCCGCAGGCCAGTGTAAAACCCGGATATCACCACTCACCTTTTCCACTACAGGAACTGTCTTTTGCACCACGAGCACTAAAATCACGCACTGTCGGAATTGTGTCTGTGTTTTGTGTTTTGTGTGGGTGAAAGAACTGGACTTTGGGTTACGGGTCAAACCCGTGGGATTATAATCAGAAGTGATACACGCCGCTGTACCACTTCCACATTATTATTATTTGCAGGTTTGCTATAAGGCTCTGGACATTGAATTAATTTAATAAACACCCTTGCACCTGTACATCATCGTCTGTGTCATTTATCCACTCTGCACTGCACTCACCTGCACGTATTCACCACTTTTTTTGACACAAAACTGGGAGGAGTAGCCAACTCCCAATCAGCAACTTTAATTATAACAGAGATTTAGACAAGACTCAAGCTTGGGCAGACACATGGCAGGCAAGTAAATGACCATGAGCAGTAATGAAATATATAGCTATGTATGTAATGAAATAGAGGAGGCTGTGTATGAAAAGGACTTGGGGGCAGTAGTGGATCAAACAAAAAAAAGGCAAATACAATGTTAGGTTACATAGCCAAGACAGTTGAATTGAAATCTAGAGAAGTTATATTAATTATATAAATTATTCAAGACTGGATGCTGTCATGAACAATATTGTACCACATGGATCAGTATTGGGTCCTCTGCTCTTCCTGACCTATGTTAATGGCTTAGATTCTGGTATAGTAAGCAAACTTGCAGATGACACAAATAGGAGGTGTGGTTAAACTGTGCAGCAGCAAAGGTCATTCAAAATTTAGACAGCATTCAGAACTCGGCAGACACATGGCAAATGACATTTAATAGAGAAAAGTGTAAGGTACTGCATGCATGCAATAAAAATGTGCATTATAAATACCATATGGGAGACACTGAAATTGAAGGAATCTATGCAAAAAAGTGTTTATGTTGACTCAGAAATGTCTTCATCTAGACCAGTATTTTTCGGTCTGTGATATTCGTACCAGTGCTGGTATGTGACAGGCTTGCGTCTCGTACAAACCAACAGTCGTTCTTTATGACAATATGTTTCCTCAATCACAATACTCCCTCAGTCACACCATCTGTTTGTACCACTGAAACACAGAGAAATGAAAAATAATGATCCAGGGATCCAGACTGCAACTCAAATATTTGCAAATGCAACAACACATTTTTTCAAAACTGTTTTCTGGGGTTACCCTTCTAAAAATAACTTATAGGTTACCTATAGACCTATAGGCTATTGTATTGAACCTATAGGTTTTTATAGAGAATTGGGACATTTGGCCTATAGGCTATAGAAATCTATAGGTTATTTTTGTAAGGGTAGGTACAAAAATGTTGCCTCTCCCTTTACAAGTATGTGTCAAAATATGCGTCTGTGTACATAAGAAAAAACGCATGTCACATGTTTTAATAACAAAAGTGTGGGAAGGAGAGTAACAATCTGATGCAATATAAATCCTTGTAAGTGCAGAGAGGTACTGTATTAACACCAGCAGAAAATGGGAACCTCGGTTTCATGCAACTGTTGGGATGGGGACTAAACGTGGGTACTGTTGTGTAAAAATGTATCTTAAAACGAACAGCTGCATTTAAGAAATGCAGAACAAGAACAGCCAAGAACTAAAATAAAAACACACTTGAGGTTTATATGTTGCATCCGTGCCATTAACAAAATGCACTGGAAGCTTAAAATAAATGAAGGGCTGTAATGCAGCAAAAAGCACAACCATTAAGCAAAAGGTTACCACACCAAGCTGACAAACAAATTATTTATGAACTCAAATAAACCAACGTTTCTGACAGCCAAATCGTAGAGTGCCTAAATACCGTTTTGAGTCAGCACAAACTGATTTTTTGACAATATATCTTCAGCCAAAGAAGCAGGCACAGTAATTTAAGAGTAGGCCTATCGTTCCCATAATCACAACAGTAATGCAGCGTGAGTTTTGTACTAAAGCAGGGTCACCTGTTGCAGGGAAAACAAAGTTTATTTCTCAAACTGACCATTTTAAGAAATGTGAAAGCAGAATGCACAGAAATACTTCTGAAAAAAAACCTCAGTAAATTTAGTTCTCAAATTGTGGGAATGAAAACATCTAAAATATATGACAATGTGCATGCTGTGGTGTATTTAATATTGTACATATAGCATAACAAACTCAATTTAAACTTGTTTTTACTGAAAAATAACCAGGAACATCTAATCTTTGTGCTACATGCTGTCAGATCAGGACTCCACTAACACTGAGCATGCTGTCAGATCAGGAGCTGCAGCATGCTGTCAGATCAGGACTCCACTAACACTGAGCATGGGAGCTGCAGCATGCTGTCAGATCAGGACTCCACTAACACTGAGCATGAGAGCTGCAGCATGCCAATTCCATACACAACACTTTAAAAATATAAACATGATGAGTTCATTGCAGTCATCAGCTGCATAGATTAACCATTCAGCAGAACGACAACAAACAAGTGAGTGCAGACACAACAAATCTGGTTGTAATGGGGAAGGTCTTGGTTTTACAACAGCCATTTAAGATTGCACAGTTACTGGTACAGCTGGTGGTCCCTGCTGCAAACAATGGTACCTGAGATGAAAAGGTTGAAACCCACTGATCTAAACAATGTGGGGAAGCTGTGAAAAAGGCCAACAAGATGATTGGATATATAGTAAAAAATGATGAATATAAATCAAGGGAAGTAATATTAAAACAAAGGATGTTTATTCCTGGTTTAAAAGGCATGTCATATGCAGACAGGCTAAAAGGTTTGAATCTATTCAGTCTTGAACAAAGAAGACTACGCTGCGATCTGATTCAAGCATTCAGAATTCTAAAAGGTACTGACAACGTCAACCCAGGGGAATTTTTTGACCTGATAAAAGAAACAAGAACCAGGGGTCGCAAATGGAGATTAGATAAAGAGGCATTCAGAACAAAAAATAGGAGACACATTTTTACAGCCTGGAACCAATTCTCCAGTAATGTTGTTTCTAGAACCAACTCCCCAGTAATGCTGTTGAAGCCAACACCCTGGGATCCTTCAAGAAGCTGCTTGATGAGATTCTGGGATCAATAAGCTACTAACAACCAAACGAGCAAGATGTGCCGAATGGCCTCCTCTCGTTTATAACCTTTCTTATGTTCTTATGTTCTTTGTGACCACAATAAGACGTTTAGCTAGCTGTCTGGAGGAAGGGTGGTCCGTTTAGCTGCGGACTCCCTAGGGTTTCATTTCCCCTACTAGCCAGGTTAGGGGTTTGTGTTTTTCCTCTCCTGAGTGCTAAGAGATCACATTTGCATCAGAGAGAGTGAGCACAGGTGGGCCGAATGGCCTTTCTCATTCTGGAATTTCCTATGTTCTTATATTCGGGGATAACATTCACAGGAATACAGAGGCTAACACTGCTGTACACTGGGAGTTGTTTAACCAGCAGTAACTGGAACATAATTGGAACATCTTGCCAATTCAGCAGGGAATGCTGCGATTTGTTACCACGGCAACAGTTTCCAAGTTAGTTGTCATACAGTGCGAGTGCTGAAAGAATAGTCCTGCTACAGCACCTTCAATCTGAGCTGTGCGTTCTGGAAACACGCCGAGTTCCTTCAGAAAGCTCACTGTGCCAGTTTTAATGCAAAACGAGGATTTCAATTTGAATTCAAACTATCTTTTGAATGGATTAAATGTTTTGTATGCACTGCAAAATACATTTTGAAATGGCCCTTTTGTTCTTACCATTATAAAAGGTTTACCACAGTATTTGCAACAATTAATCAATGCATCAAATTAGAGCCCAGTTACAATCCCACTGCCAGTTTAAAACATTGACTGTGTCGTTACCAAGTAGCCAGCACCAGTGCGTTGCTAGGATGCAATCCTTACAGCCTCTGGATTCGGGCTGGACAGTCACATTACCTAAAAACATCGCAGTTACATTTTCCTAATTTAAAAATGAATGCTACAAAATTACTTAATAAAAAAAAAACCGAAGTAACGGACATGAAGATTGGTAATTTCTGGATAAATGAAAAGGATGTTTGGCAATTTATTGGATCTCGTGTAGATGCCCTGGTGTTAACCCTATAGATTTGTTTCTTTAATGTTTCTTTCAAAGCATGTACGATTAGATGTCAATATTATAGAAATAGAAACTACGTTTAGTAAAGTTTGCCGATCTGGCTTTGTAAGAAGAATTCAGGTGCTTTGCTTTTGGAACATTTTAACAGTAATGTCAAGTTTAGAATGGAAACTGTGCCTTGCTGTTTAACTATTATTCACAGCACTGTTTTTAGTCATAGGATCTTCTGATAAAAATGATAATATTTGTTCTCAATTTTATGGATGCATTGATTTTTGTCTATACATGCCTAAGTGATAATTAAGAACAAATTAGGCACCACTAGCACTTACTGTAGATTCCCTGTTTTTAATATGCTTTATCATAATAATCTTTATATAGCACCTTTCACAGATGACCACCATCCCAAAGCACTTTACATGATATGAGACTAGGGTGTGTGAACGATGCATCAGCTGCAGAGTCACTTACAACAACGTCTCACCCAAAAGACGGAGCACAAGGAGGTTAAGTGACTCGCTCAGGGTCACACACAGGGAGTCAGTGGCTGAGCTGGGATTTGAACCTGCTGGTTACAAGCCCGTTTCTTTAACCACTGGACCACGCAGCCTCCTGTAAACATTATATACATCCAGTTTCACTACTAGTATACTAACACGGCGAGCAGGCGGTGGCACAGAGGCGACAGCGCGCAGAAGCCCCCAGCCGATGCAGGACAGCAGACGCCCCTGAGCAGAGCGGGCGTGACTCCCCCAGCCGATGCAGGACAGCAGACGCCCCTGAGCAGAGCGGGCGTGACTCCCCCAGCCGATGCAGGACAGCAGACGCCCCTGAGCAGAGCGGGCGTGACGCCCCCAGCCGATGCAGGACAGCAGACGCCCCTGAGCAGAGCGGGCGTGACGCCCCCAGCCGATGCAGGACAGCAGACGCCCCTGAGCAGAACGGGCGTGACGCCCCCAGCCGATGCAGGACAGCAGACGCCCCTGAGCAGAGCGGGCGTGACGCCCCCAGCCGATGCAGGACAGCAGACGCCCCTGAGCAGAGCGGGCGTGACGCCCCCAGCCGATGCAGGACAGCAGACGCCCCTGAGCAGAGCGGGCGTGACGCCCCCAGCCGATGCAGGACAGCAGACGCCCCTGAGCAGAGCGGGCGTGACGCCCCCAGCCGATGCAGGACAGCAGACGCCCCTGAGCAGAGCGGGCGTGACGCCCCCAGCCGATGCAGGACAGCAGACGCCCCTGAGCAGAGCGGGCGTGACGCCCCCAGCCGATGCAGGACAGCAGACGCCCCTGAGCAGAGCGGGCGTGACGCCCCCAGCCGATGCAGGACAGCAGACGCCCCTGAGCAGAGCGGGCGTGACGCCCCCAGCCGATGCAGGACAGCAGACGCCCCTGAGCAGAGCGGGCGTGACGCCCCCAGCCGATGCAGGACAGCAGACGCCCCTGAGCAGAGCGGGCGTGACGCCCCCAGCCGATGCAGGACAGCAGACGCCCCTGAGCAGAGCGGGCGTGACGCCCCCAGCCGATGCAGGACAGCCGAGCGGGCGTGCAGGACAGCAGACGCCCCTGAGCAGAGCGGGCGTGACGCCCCCAGCCGATGCAGGACAGCAGACGCCCCTGAGCAGAGCGGGCGTGACGCCCCCAGCCGATGCAGGACAGCAGACGCCCCTGAGCAGAGCGGGCGTGACGCCCCCAGCCGATGCAGGACAGCAGACGCCCCTGAGCAGAGCGGGCGTGACGCCCCCAGCCGATGCAGGACAGCAGACGCCCCTGAGCAGAGCGGGCGTGACGCCCCCAGCCGATGCAGGACAGCAGACGCCCCTGAGCAGAGCGGGCGTGACGCCCCCAGCCGATGCAGGACAGCAGACGCCCCTGAGCAGAGCGGGCGTGACGCCCCCAGCCGATGCAGGACAGCAGACGCCCCTGAGCAGAGCGGGCGTGACGCCCCCAGCCGATGCAGGACAGCAGACGCCCCTGAGCAGAGCGGGCGTGACGCCCCCAGCCGATGCAGGACAGCAGACGCCCCTGAGCAGAGCGGGCGTGACGCCCCCAGCCGATGCAGGACAGCAGACGCCCCTGAGCAGAGCGGGCGTGACGCCCCCAGCCGATGCAGGACAGCAGACGCCCCTGAGCAGAGCGGGCGTGACGCCCCCAGCCGATGCAGGACAGCAGACGCCCCTGAGCAGAGCGGGCGTGACGCCCCCAGCCGATGCAGGACAGCAGACGCCCCTGAGCAGAGCGGGCGTGACGCCCCCAGCCGATGCAGGACAGCAGACGCCCCTGAGCAGAGTGGGCGTGACGCCCCCAGCCGATGCAGGACAGCAGACGCCCCTGAGCAGAGCGGGCGTGACGCCCCCAGCCGATGCAGGATGGGCAGCCCTAGGCAGTGCAGGCTGGTCAGCCATAGGCGGTTATAAACATTATAAACTTTTTAGAAGTTAAAAAAAAAACAACAACCAGATATTAACGTACTCAATCTGTTTATAGAAGCGTTGGAGTTGATTTAAATGATAAATGTAGTAGATCCTTCTAATAGGTTCCAGTATGTACGGGATTTATGTCATTTTAAATTAAATGTACTTGATATTCTGACATTCAGAATCTTTAAACGCTGTGCCACGAATATTCACCTCTCACTGGTCAGTTTCCTTAGTTACGGCATGCGCAGTTCCAGAATCGGATCCAAAAAAACGCATCAGTGGCGCTGCTCCAGATCTGTTCAGTACAACACCTTCTCAAGATCCGGCTCCAGCGAGCCTGGCTCCCATCTGGTTTTTTGATCTCGTTAACTATGGATTTGCTCTCAAAACTATGGATACAACATTGGGGGTAACTGTCTAAATATTTTAGTTTCCAAGGTACATGCACATAAAAAGAATCCAAGGCTTTGCTCACCTGAAACAAAACAAAACAAACACAAACCCATTAGCATCAGAACTTTTCAAAGTTATTTTCAGAGGCAGCCTTGAACATCTCTGTGCTTGGAGAGACAGTGACGTGAATGCACAGCCTTGAATATAGCACATAATGTGTGTGGGCAGGCTAGTGCGTCCACGGTGCATTACATTCTGCATCCATCGTGACTCTAACACACAGGCAGCCTCTCATATTTTCTGGTTTGCACTTAAATCTGTGCTGAAACACAATCTATTTGTTAACCTATTCACTCTGGGAGAAAAACTGCATACAATAGATCCATTACTACAACTCATACAACTACTACTACTAGTAATGATAACAATAGCAACAACGACTTAAAAGAATGCACACAAATAGTTGAGAATACTTGTTTAACCCCATAAACACCACAAGCCACTTGGCAAGCACGCCCCTTTCACCCGAACGTTAGATACTTCCGTAACCCTGGTTCCCTGAAAGAGAAGATGACCACCAAGACATTACGTATGGGATAATGTATACCACAGCCGTTGCGAGGGAGAAGGAATGGCAGATATGAGGGATGCACAACACTGTCTAACCCAGAGGTTAGCGGTGAGAACTTACATCCTCAAGGACCCTTGTGCCTACAAAAGGCAAGACAGGGTCTACCACATTAAGATGGTAGAACCTGGAGAAAGTATGCGGCAGAGCCCAGCGAGCAGGAGTACAAATATCAGACATCGAGGCACCTCTGTAGAGGACCCAAGATGTAGACTACCTTCTAGTGGAGTGAACGGCGCGGGGGGGGGGGGGGGGGGGGGGGTGCGAGCCAGCACCATCATACGCAGTCGAGACTGTGTCCACAATCCACAGTGTTCCGTGACAGATGAACAGCTGGTCAGATTGACTGCAAAGGCAGTAATAGGAAAACATAGAGGCTTACACACACAGCCTTTCAGCTATGGGAGAAACACCTTCACCATGCCAGGCGGGTGACCAAGCGCGCAGAGGAGGCAGGCTGAAACAAGCCTGCTGATGCAGAGCTGGGTCCCGGTGGAGGAATCACGTTGCTACTAATTTTGCTTTTTAAACTGGAAGGCAGTAAAGAAAAAACACACATACGCACACAACAGCAAAGCTGTGAGGGTAAAATAGCGGTCACCACGGCAGCGCGTTTAACTGCTTTTTTTTGTTTTTTTAAACCAGCGTGCCAAGTAGGCGGGCTGAAACAAGCCAGCGTGAGCAACTCAACAGCGGGGAGCAGCAGAGCTGAGTCCCAGTGGAGGAATCGCGCTTGTACTATTTTTTTTATTTCTAAACTGCAAGGCAGTGAAATAAAACCACACATACATGCACACAACAGCAAGCCTTGAGGGTAATGCAACAGACACCACGGAACTGGAATTTTTAAGCACACCGAGAGGGCGGGCTCAGGCAATCCAGCAGAGTCAACTCCACAGCGGGGAGCAGCAAAGCCAGGGTCCGGTGGAGGATCACACTTCTCTTTTTTTTTTAAACTGCAACAGCAGCAGTAAAGCAATGTAGGATGTTAAACAGAAAAAGCATAAACACAGCGCAGTAACTTGACATGGGTGTCTAGCCTGGACTAAGTGCAGCCACACGACCAGCCTACAGCAGAGTGGAGCACCGTCTACAGGCGGAGGGCAGCAAGGCACCTCGTGCACTGAGCACCGGAGGGCGCTATGCGCACCGGGTTACTAGACACCTGCCTACCGAGCCCCGTGTGCACAGAGTACCGAAAGCCCTCTGTGCACAGTGTACCATGCAGCAAAGATCTTGCACTAGTTGTGTGGCAGTGGCTAAGCACGGCGTGCACCATGTGTCCTGGGCACCGTGCATTCCCACAATAGCATTTTAGCAAGTGGGTACCGTGCACAGCACGTACCAAGAACTATATGCACCATGCACAGTGTAGCGCTGTAACTGTGCACTGATGCTGAGGCGCTGGGCACCGTGTGCACCGAGATATCTAGGCAGCCGCGGGTGACTTCACAGGCAGTCACTCACACAAGACAGACAGATAACAAAGACAGAAAGGCAAAAGGCTTGGGCTTTTCAATGTCATTGATTCGGGGAAAACTGCGAGCCAGCTTTCAGCACTAATGCAAGGGAAATACAATCGACTCGAATTGATTCGAGAATTTCTTTTCTAGCAACACGCTCAGCAATACATAGAGGTCTTACCTTAACATCTTGAGCAGGATGAAGTGAAATGGCTTCTATAGGATGATAGTTTTATCCCCTCGGTGGGTGGGACCAAGTACATCATCCCAGGAAGGGGCCTATGGGCAGCTCTGGTATAGAGAGCTCAGAAATACCTGCCCAATGGGCAGGCACATCCCATATGTACTATATTGGTGGTCATGTTCAAATTGAAAGGGAACGCCTATGGATAAGAAGATTGTAGGTTTGATTCCTACTTGGCACGAGGCTTTTTCGACATGCATTTTTTCCCTCGGCTACTTGAATGAAATTACAACTTTTATTCATGAAAGTCATACATAACATATTCAAAGCAGAAACACTGTATTTGCTTCAAAATTAATCTTTATTTTCTTATTTGTTTTAAAAAAGAGAACATATCATAAACATGAGAAACTGCAATAAAATAAACTTTAGGCAATAAACTTCCATGTAAACAGGTGTAGAAAGCTGTATGCACATATACAATTATAAAACATAAATAACCAGTTATAAAAGTATCACATAACTTATGCAACGTGAAAGCGCTTTGAGAGACACGGCTCTGCCTGTATGTTCAGAGTTCTATAACAGCTTTCAAAGTACAATCTAGGCAGAAAAAACGCTTAAAAACTTTAACAGTGCAGTTGCCACAGACTACCTTTACGCAATGGGCGCAGACATCAAAAGTCCTGCTTTTACTGCATTTAGCAACTTGGCATTGTCTTTTATTCCGTGTGCCAGTGGGCACAGCCTGTCTGAAGGTTGCGGGGCATTTGCCAGCCTGATTTCTTGTGTCTTAACGAAATGTTTCTGTCCTAGCTCCAGAGCTAGCTGTAAAATCAAGTCCCTCCTTGTTATTGGCTTGCCCATGCACTCCTTGTACAAAACCAAAGCGTGGGTGGTTGCATGGGCCAAATCATTATAAAAAAAAGAGCCACAGGCCACCATTGACAGAACACAGCCGTGCCATTTGATCCAGTATATCTAAATCGTACTTCGTAGCGTTGTAAAATGCAACTGTCTCTGGCTTTCGTTTAGCATCATTCCCGATGGTCAATCATCTGTGCAAAGAGCTTAGAACACGATTTTTTTGCACCATCACGCTAAGTTTGGCACTGTTGTTCTGCCTGAGAAATTTAGTGTAAATACGAATAATATATATGTTGTGTAGAATGACTTTCATCAGTGTTTCAAGCCCTCAACAGGATTACAATATATTATTTCACAACGAATTTGATTTAATTACAAAGCCCAGACTAAGTTGTAGGTTATATTGTATTGATTTCAATATGCCACATAAACTGCGTATCTGGCGTTTGAAGAAGCAAGTGCTTATAACTTATTGATGTTTACAATTCTGCAGCTGAAGCACAGTGTGGATAGTTAATTAAAATATTTAGTAACACTTAAGAACGGACATGCACGAGATATTCATACGCGGAGAAATTTAAATTGGAATTGCAAAAGCCCTTCAAAAAACGGCTATGGCAGGGCTAGTGTTAACAGCGCTTCATCAACACAAGGGCCAGTGGCGCAATGGATAACGCGTCTGACTACGGATCAGAAGATTGTAGGTTCGACTCCTACCTGGCTCGTGGCTTTCCTGCCTGCATTTTTCCCTCGACTACTTGAATGTAATTACAACTTAATATTTGTATTCATGAACCTTGTACGTAACATATTCAGAGCAGAAACACTGTATTTACTCGTAAATGAATCTTCTTTTCTTATTTGTTTTAAAAAAGAGCACATATCATAAACATGAGAAACTGCAATAAAATAAACTTTAGGCAATAAACTTCCATGTAAACAGGTGTAGAAAGCTGTATGCACATATACAATTATAAAACATAAATAACCAGTTATAAAAGTATCACGAACTTACGCAACGTGAAAGCGCTTTGAGAGACACGGCTCTGCCTATATGTTCAGAGTTTTATTACAGCTTTGTAAGTACAATCTAGGCAGAAAAAACGCTTAAAAACTTTGCCAGTGCAGTTGCAACAGACTGCCTTTACGCAATGGGCGCAGACATCAAAAGTCCTGCTTTTATTGCATTTAGCAACTTGGCATTGTCTTTTATTCCGTGTGCCAGTGGCCACAGCCTGTCTGAAGGTTGAGGGGCATTTGCCAGCCTGATTTCTTGTGTCTTAACGAAATGTTTCTGTCGTAGCTCCAGAGCTAGCTGTAAAATCAAGTCCCTCCTTGTTATTGCCTTGCCCATGCACTCCTTGTACAAAACCAAAGCGTGGGTGGCTGCAGGGTCCAAATCATTATAAAAAAAAATAGCCACAGGCCACCATAGACAGAAAACATCCGTGCCATTTGGTCTAGTATATCCACACCTTACTTCGTAGCGTTGTAAAATTCAACTGTCTCTGGCTTTCGTTTAGCATCCTTCCCGATGGTCAATCATCTGTGCAAAGAGCTAAGAACACAATCTTTTTTCGACCTTCACGCTCAGTTTGGCACTGTAGGTCTGCCTGAGAAATTTAGTGTAAATACGAATAATATATATGTTGTGTAGAATGACTTTCATCAGTGTTTCAAGCCCTCAACAGGATTACAATATATTATTTCACAACGAATTTGATTTAATTACAAAGCCCAGACTAAGTTGTAGGTTATATTGTATTGATTTCAATATGCCACATAAACTGCGTATCTGGCGTTTGAAGAAGCAAGTGCTTATAACTTATTGATGTTTACAATTCTGCAGCTGAAGCACAGTGTGGATAGTTAATTAAAATATTTAGCAACACTTAAGAACGGACATGCACGAGATATTCACATCCGCGGAGAAATTTAAATGTATTGCAAAAGCCCTTCAAAAAACGGCTATGGCAGGGCTAGTGTTAACAGCGCTTCATCAACACAAGGGCCAGTGGCGCAATGGATAACGCGTCTGACTACGGATCAGAAGATTGTAGGTTCGACTCCTACCTGGCTCGTGGCTTTCTATGCATGCATCTTTATCACTCGGCTGTGTGAATCAAATTGCATCTTAATATTTTTATTCATCAACGTCATACGTAACATATTCAGAGCAGAAATACCGTATTTACTTCAAAACGAATATTTTATTTCTTATTTCTTTAAACAAAAAGATTGCATACACATAAACATGAGAAACTGTAATAAAATAAACTTTAGGCAATAAACTTCCGTGTAAACAGGTGTAGAAAGCTGTATGCACATATACAATTATAAAACATAAATAACCAGTTATAAAAGTATCACATAACTTATGCAACGTGAAAGCGCTTTGAGAGACACGGCTCTGCCTGTATGTTCAGAGTTCTATTACAGCTTTATAAGTACAATCTAGGCAGAAAAAACGCTTAAAAACTTTACCAGTGCAGTTGCCACAGACTGCCTTTACGCAATGGGCGCAGACATCAAAAGTCCTGCTTTTATTGCATTTAGCAACTTGGCATTGTCTTTTATTCCGTGTGCCAGTGGCCACAGCCTGTCTGAAGGTTGCGGGGCATTTGCCAGCCTGATTTCTTGTGTCTTAACGAAATGTTTCTGTCGTAGCTCCAGAGCTAGCTGTAAAATCAAGTCCCTCCTTGTTATTGGCTTGCCCATGCACTCCTTGTACAAAACCAAAGCGTGGGTGGTTGCATGGTCCAAATCATTATAAAAAAAAAGAGCCACAGGCCACCATTGACAGAACACAGCCGTGCCATTTGGTCCAGAATATCCACACCGTACTTCGTAGCGTTGTAAAATGCAACTGTCTCTGGCTTTCGTTTAGCATCCTTCCCGATGGTCAATCATCTGTGCAAAGAGCTCAGAACACTATTCTTTTGCACCTTCACGCTCAGTTTGGCACTGTAGGTCTGCCTGAGAAATTTAGTGTAAATACGAATAATATATATGTTGTGTAGAATGACTTTCATCAGTGTTTCAAGCCCTCAACAGGATTACAATATATTATTTCACAACGAATTTGATTTAATTACAAAGCCCAGACTAAGTTGTAGGTTATATTGTATTGATTTCAATATGCCACATAAACTGCGTATCTGGCGTTTGAAGAAGCAAGTGCTTATAACTTATTGATGTTTACAATTCTGCAGCTGAAGCACAGTGTGGATAGTTAATTAAAATATTTAGCAACACTTAAGAACGGACATGCACGAGATATTCACATCCGCGGAGAAATTTAAATTGGAATTGCAAAAGCCCTTCAAAAAACGGCTATGGCAGGGCTAGTGCTAACAGCGCTTCATCAACACAAGGGCCAGTGGCGCAATGGATAACGCGTCTGACTACGGATCAGAAGATTGTAGGTTCGACTCCTACCTGGCTCGTGGCTTTCCTGCCTGCATTTTTTCCCTCGACTACTTGAATGAAATTACAACTTAATATTTGTATTCATGACCGTCATACTTAACATATTCAGAGCAGAAACACCGTATTTACTCAAAAATGAGTCTTTTTTCTTATTTGTTTTAAAAAAGAGCACATATCATAAATATGAGAAAATGTAAAAAAATAAACTTTAGGCAATAAACTTCCGTGTAAACATGTGAAGTAAGCTGTATGGACATATAAATACCATGAAACAAAAAATATCACATAACTCATGCAACGTGAAAGAGCTTTGAGTGAAACATCTCTCTGTCTGTTCAAAGTTCTATAACAGCTTTTTAAGCTGAATCTATGCCGAAAACACACTTTAAAACTGTACCAGTGCATGCAGATGTTCTCTCTAGTCTTCCACTTTAGACTGGAGTCCCGGTTTCCCCGGTCCGAGTGGAGGCGCTGGTGGAAAGGCAGGAGCTACCCGAAGTGAGAAATATGGAGGCCCATGCTGCTGAATTCCCGTGGGCAGAATGGCAAGAACAAGATCTAGCTGTCCAGCTGGTGAGGACCTGGCTGGCACAAGGTGCCCCCCCTGAGGTCCAGGCCTGAGCTGAAGCGCCCCTGGAGACCTGGAGGCTCCTACCAGAATGGGATCAACTGCTGGTGGAAGGGGATGTCCTGGTAAGGAGTAGCGTTGGACCAAGTACAGGAGAGACACAGATACAGGTCGTAGTTCAACGAAGCCAAGGACGCCAGGTCTGGGAGACATGTCATTGTGCCTTTGGACACGTGGCCAGTGCCAAACTCCTGTCAGTGCTACGATCCCGGTTCTTTTGGTATGGTATGGAGGGGAGGTGAAGAGATGGACCATGGTGTGTATAGTAAGGCCTGACCGGGGGTAAGGGCCCCACTTGTTCCCGTTACTATCTCCTACCCTATGGAAGTTGTCACCATCGATTACCGATCGTCAGGCCGGGCTGGGGATACCTACCCCTATGTCTTAGTAATGGTGGATTTGTTTTCTTGGTTTGCATGGGCTGTCCCCTCCAGAGACCAGACCACATCCATGACTGTGAAAGCCCTGTTGAGGGCTATAATACAGCCCTTTGGGAGCCCAGAACACATTCATTCCGACCATGGAGCTGCATTCGAGTTAGAACTGGTGCAGGAGCTAAGCTGCGGTTGGATTAAGGAGTTGGAATTAAACTGGGGCACTGTAAACCAGATAAGTAGAGTCAAAACAACACTCCAGGATGTGTTGAAGAAACATGAGAATGTATTCAAAGAGGAATTGAGGACCTTGCGAGGCCCACTGGCCAAAATATATGTTGACAAAGAGGCAACACCAAGGTTCTTTAAGCTAAGACCTGTGCCTTATGCTATGAAACCAAAGGTGGAGGCTGAGCTGGACCACCTCTTGAGAGACAAAATAATTGAACCAGTGAAATTCTCTGAGTGGGCAGCTCCCATAGTCCCAGTGGTAAAGCCTGATAACGCTGTGAGGATTTGCGGAGATTACAAACTTACTGTAAATCAGGTATCCAAACTGGAACAGTATCCCATTCCCAGAATTGAAGAT
>NC_054580.1:1366075-1388575 GCF_017654505.1 Polyodon spathula | reverse complement strand
GGATAACATGCCCCGCACCAGGATATACAGGAGAACATGCCCCGCACCAGGATATACAGGAGAACATGCCCCGCACCAGGATATACAGGATAATATGCCCCGCACCAGGATATACAGGAGAACATGCCCCACACCAAGATATACAGGAGAACATGCCCCACACCAGGATATACAGGAGAACATGCCCCGCACCAGGATATACAGGAGAACATGCCCCACACCAAGATATACAGGATAATATGCCCCGCACCAGGATATACAGGATAATATGCCCCGCACCAGGATATACAGGAGAACATGCCCCGCACCAACCAGGATATACAGGAGAACATGCCCCGCACCAGGATATACAGGAGAACATGCCCCGCACCAGGATATACAGGAGAACATGCCCCACACCAGGATATACAGGAGAACATGCCCCGCACCAGGATATACAGGAGAACATGCCCCGCACCAGGATATACAGGAGAACATGCCCCGCACCAGGATATACAGGAGAACATGCCCCACACCAGGATATACAGGAGAACATGCCCCGCACCAGGATATACAGGAGAACATGCCCCACACCAGGATATACAGGAGAACATGCCCCACACCAGGATATACAGGAGAACGTGCCCCACACCAAGATATACAGGAGAACGTGCCCCACTCCAGGATATACAGGAGAACATGCCCCACACCAAGATATACAGGAGAACATGCCCCACACCAGGAAGATGCCAAACCCAACTGGGGAGAGAGACAGGTCCTAATAAAGTGGCCAGGCAGTCTAGGTGACCATTTTCCATCTGTGAACCCAAGTGGTGGACAGTCAATGGCATTATGAATTCATCTCAAAGTAGTTGCACTCCACTGGTTTCTTGTGCATACCCTGTTCATTGTTTCTCCCTTACCTTGGAATGCATGGGGGGGTTCGGCACAGTCCTGATAATTGCTGTTGTGATTGGAAAGTTTTTTTTACAGTTTTGCCTCCACTGACTCAGTGACTGTGTGAGCCCTGGGGTTAAAGCATCTGACCTCTGTGTGCATTCATCCCTCCCCACAGAGAAAGCGCCTGGACTCGGCTGGACGTCCTGTTAAAGGGATTTATAGCAGTGCTCCCAGCCTGTGATTTACAGCACCCTGCTTCTCTGTCTGCTTACCGTCTCTACAATTTGTTTACCAGGCAAGAAATGAAACATTATCAAAAAGTTAATTATATGAAATATCTATTTAACTGTTCATTTGTTTTTAAAGACAATGGTTTGAATAGTTTATATTCAGCACCCTATTATAGTTTATGTAATACATGTACTTACTATTAACGCATAATGCAAGTTATTTGATATTGTGCCAGTTGTCAGCTATTAAGATGAGCCCAACAAAATAAAGCTAACCCTCCGAGTTTAACCTTTTCTGCAGATATCACAACTTTATAGGTCTAATGTTTTTCTGATCTGGCTGTTTATGTATAGCAGTTTGTAAGAGGGGAGCATCACTGGCAAGCTCTTTTAACCAGGAAAGTAGACTAAACATGCTTATGCACACTTTAACAATAAATACAAATAACAAACAAAACACTGGAACAAAACAAAAGGCACGGTGGCCAAAATAAACAGGTTTAAACACACATGAAAACGTAACCAAACAGACTTCACAGCACAGAACACAAAACATATACCTTCACCAACATTAATTCTCATCATGTTCTATAACTAACACCCGTGATCACCCTGTTTATACACCTGTGGCTCCAGCCACATTCCCACATGCTCTGACAGGGAGACATTTAACCCCCTCCCTGTCAATCCAATATTCACCACAACAGCACACACACCTGCACCGCCACGGCTTCCACCCTGCCGCACAGATATAGCACAGTAGAGTGATCACCCTGTTTTTGTAAAGCAGGTACAGCATGCCAGATCTGGGATATATATATATATATATATATATATATATATATATATATATATATATATATATATATATATATATATATATATATATATTGTGAACAGGCTTAGCCATAGTCTATGTTCGTGCCCCTTTAAAAACGTGGCCCAGAAATAAAAACTTTGATTTATAGTGCTTACGCGCACTTTAATTCAAAATATAAAACAAACAAACAAAACCCTAGGAGCACTACCTAAACATATGCAGGTCCCTGACTAACGCACAAGACAGCTAAGCTGTTTACCTGACATAAAACATGAAACAAAACACTAACACGAACTTCTATAAAACCAAAGCATAGGTTTTACACAGACCTTTATGACTTCCAGTCGGGCTCTTAACTCACAGCAGCAGCAGCCCAGAACAGACTGGCTGCACTCTTTAAATAACCTGCACCTGGTTCTAATTTACAGTTACCTCCAGGTGTAGGGGATAATTAACAATAAAACTATTAACAATCCAATTAAACAATAGAACTAAATTAAACAGAACGTGCATTTACACATGCTTTTAGGCAGGGAGGAATCTGACCCTCCCCTGCCATCTTATATATATATATATATATATATATATATATATATATATATATATATATATATATATATATATATATATATATATATATATATATATATATATATATATATATTTGAGATTACATTTGAAAATATCAAATATTTCAAATATTTATTTGAACATATTTTAATATTTTGTCTGCAAACAAATATTGATTTGAAATTATTTAAATATTGGTCAAACTTCAAATAATTTTCACATTTTATACAAACAACACAAGTTAATTTGGCGATTAGTAGAGTTTGGATTCAATACACCTGTGTGACCTGGCGGGCCATGTGCGTATTTTATGTTGTATGTGGCGTGTTCAGAGAGAAGGAACAGGAGAGAGAAGGAGAATTAAAAAAATAAGAATAACAATTGCAATGCGTGCTGGTTCCTTATCAGCACACTACCTGTTAAAGGTCAACGTTTCTTAGTCTGTTTGTTTTGGCCATTGTGCCTTTTGTTTTGTTCAATCTTTTGTTTTGCCAACTGGCACAAGAGTGCATTCACTTACCATTCTGTGTCCTTATACTGGTCTGAAGTCATCCGCAAGCCATCTTGCTACAGGACATTATTCACATGTCCCTCCTGGAGCCTCAGTTTCACCCCTGCTGTAAAACTACCTGAGAGCAGCAGGACCCCCAATTAGCTGAGATTTATAGCGAAGCTGAAGCATCTGTGGAAATGGTGCTTATTTCTGCCCTTCTGACTCACTGTTCACACCAGAGAGCCTTCTGTCTGCCTGAGATTGAAGAAACTGTAAATTGAGGCTTTGTAATGTAATTCCACATGTGAGTCAGAAAGAGCCCTTATTAATGGCGCCTTAGCATGGTACATTCTGCTGACGGGTAGAGGAATGTTTTAATTGTGAAGTTAGTTCTGTGAACCTCTCCCCTCCCCTCTAAAACCTTGCCATGGCCCCCCAGAGTCTCGACCCCCACTTAAGCACCACTAACTTCACTGCACAGCCTGTTTGTACACCAGTTCTTAGAAATTTACTGTAAATTCAAGTATAGAAGGTCACACTACACAGTGTTTCTTATATCGGACCTACGTGGTCACATGATCCAAAAACAAGGGCGCCCTCAATCTCTCTAACGCTAGACAAACTAAAACAGGCTGACAAAAAGTGAGGGGCCTGCCTGCATTTGTCTAGAAGGTAAACCAATATAAACTCGTAAAATTGTTCAGTTTGACTTCCCTGCGCTGTCCTTCTGGACTGAGTGGAAAGTATATCTTCTGAAGTGCCCCCCCCACCCCTCCCCTCTCACCACCGGTGTCTTATTTTTAAACTGTCAGAGCTCTAGCCATTCCCTTTATCGTTTCTTCTGACAGCACCTCAGAGTTTGCAAAGCTAATAAATCATGCATGTCTCTTCTCAGCTCCACACGGCTCTCAGACCCTCACTGATTCACTCGCTTATTTTATCTTTCTTTTCAACTCCTTGATGGAAAACACAGTCAGACCCTTTATTCAGCAACAGGTGCTGCAGGGTGAATAAAAGCTGAAAATATCTACAAACTTAGGAAGGTATAGTTTGTCAGACACACTCACATCTAACGTGTAAGCAGATAACAGAAAGACCATTTAAAATAATCAGCAGACTGCATGCTACTCCACAGAAATGCAATCTCCCAAAGTCACATATGTGTATCAAATGCAGGAAAGAGATGGATCACATGAGCATTGTTTAGAAATTGGAACTATTTGTGGTTCACCGCTTGAAAATGATCCCCATGTGGTTGTCCTTGGAGCTCCTATGAATGTACTTTGTGAAATGGATGAACTCAGAAGGGATCTTCTAGCAATGGCAAGAAAGTATTTCCTAGCGTGCTGGGGCTTGGATATACAGCCGACAGTTCTGCAGTGGGATAAAGCCACTTATAGTATACTCCCACTGGAAAGGTTAAGTTACATTGAGGACAATAAATTAGGACAATCTCCTAGGATCTGGGATCCCTGTCTGTCATATGTAGGACCTGCTTTTTAATATTGCATGGATGCAGGTCATGACCGATCAGAAACATTGAGCTTAGAAATATATGGGCTGTCAATTTGATATTTTTTTACATATATATTTTTTAAGTTGGTATAATTGTTTTCCCATTTGAATCGGTCTATATATGTAATGTTGACGCTCTGTAATGTATGTAACGTGTACCACGTTGTAAATATGAACACAAAAAATAAACAAATAATTGAAAAAAAGGGACGGAGTCTGACCATCACTATTAACAGGGAAGACGTGTTGAGCCACTATATGCAGAATATGTTTGTCTTGAGCTCGGAATGCAGTTCTGTGTCCTCTGGTCCTGGTTTCTGCACTGTGCTTACATTATTGGTTCAGGTTAAGTAGGTCAACTCCTTTTAAGGTTTTAATCATTCCCCCTCTAATTCTTCCTCAAAAAACAGCAATAACCCAGACTGAGACCATGTAAGTGTTATACACTAGCCACAGGATTGTGATGTTGAACTTTGCTGCTGCTGTCAGTCTGTGTTTTATTATGATGGTTCAGATTATTGATTTGAACTTTCAGAAAAGCAAGAGTCTGTGATATTTCAAAAAAGGATTCCTAAATGTAGTTTGTTCTCATTGAAGGCAGATTGTTCCTGTTCCATTCCCGAGACCTTCTCGGTCAGATTGTTCCCGTTCCTCCTGTGTCAGATTGTTTCCGTTCCTGTTCAGTCCGTGTTTGAGTGTCTGCAGAGCGTTGGGACCGATAGCTCGATGAGAGGCAGCACTGGGAGCTGTCAGCCTACTGCTTTCACACCCGCAGCTCGGCTCAAAAGAACGGGGGAGATGACTGAACTCCCTTAAAAATAAAATGACTTACTGTCAACTAAAATAAAAATAGCCTCTTGAATTTTCTCATAGTTTCTCAAGGGCTGGCATAATGTCGCTTGAGGTATTTGATCCCCACATGCAGGGTTAATCTAGTAGACATAGGTTCTGCCACAAGTCAAGCCACGGGGAATATAACAAAATCTTCAATAGGGACGCTATTGAGTCTGTGTCTATCATTGGTTGTCAGGCCTCACCTCATTCATTCAGCATCATAACACTCAAGGATTTTCTTAGTCAATTAATCTTTAGCATCCTGTCATTTCCATTTCCTCATGCTTTATGTAAACAACAAACTCTTTTTCGTTTTATTCTTGCACACCTCTTGTTGACAAAATATATAATGAATTCAGAAGTAAATCAATGACATACTAGCCAAACTGACACAAATCCTAATCTTGCAGTCCTTAGGAAAAGTGATTCAAGTGAAAAAGAAACAATCAATGTTCTTACAGTTTAAAAAACAAGAAACAAACTGGATGTCACCTCTGTGCCATTCTGAAACTACAAGCTAAAGACTCCAGGTGTGTTTGTGTGGATACTCCTGGAGTCAGGGCTGTTCCAGTGTGTTTGTGTGGATACTCCTGGAGTCAGGGCTGTTCCAGTGTGTTTGTGTGGATACTCCTGGAGTCAGTCAGGGCTGCTCCAGTGTGTTTGTGTGGATACTCCTGGAGTCAGGGCTGTTCCAGTGTGTTTGTGTGGATACTCCTGGAGTCAGGGCTGTTCCAGTGTGTTTGTGTGGATACTCCTGGAGTCAGGGCTGCTCCAGTGTGTTTGTGTGGATACTCCTGGAGTCAGGGCTGTTCCAGTGTGTTTGTGTGGATACTCCTGGAGTCAGGGCTGTTCCAGTGTGTTTGTGTGGATACTCCTGGAGTCAGGGCTGTTCCAGTGTGTTTGTGTGGATACTCCTGGAGTCAGGGCTGTTCCAGTGTGTTTGTGTGGATACTCCTGGAGTCAGGGCTGTTCCAGTGTGTTTGTGTGGATACTCCTGGAGTCAGGGCTGTTCCAGTGTGTTTGTGTGGATACTCCTGGAGTCAGGGCTGTTCCAGTGTGTTTGTGTGGATACTCCTGGAGTCAGGGCTGTTCCAGTGTGTGTGGATACTCCTGGAGTCAGGGCTGTTCCAGTGTGTGTGGATACTCCTGGAGTCAGGGCTGCTCCAGTGTGTTTGTGTGGATACTCCTGGAGTCAGGGCTGCTCCAGTGTGTGTGGATACTCCTGGAGTCAGGGCTGTTCCAGTGTGTTTGTGTGGATACTCCTAGAGTCAGGGCTGCTCCAGTGTGTTTGTGTGGATACTCCTGGAGTCAGGGCTGCTCCAGTGTGTTTGTGTGGATACTCCTGGAGTCAGGGCTGTTCCAGTGTGTTTGTGTGGATACTCCTGGAGTCAGGGCTGCTCCAGTGTGTGTGGATACTCCTGGAGTCAGGGCTGTTCCAGGAGCCTCAGTGACAAGTCCAGCTAGGAAGCTTTGGTTCTGTACAGTGACTGAGCCCCGGTGTGTTTGAAGGATTGCAGTAAGGAGAGCTGCTGCCTCCTCGACCTCACATTCTTCCTGTTCATTAGAGCCCCGCCGAGGAAGGCTGGAGGATAGGCCTGTCTGTGCTGGAGACAGAGTGTTGCCTTGTGAAAGCACTCACACTCTGAAACCACATCTGTCTGGATAAGCCTGCTGTTGGGATCCTGAGGCAGGGGAGGTGGGATTTGTATAATTCCAGTTCCAGCACTTTGCTCTGGGATATTGTTGTGGCCACGCTGCTCTTATTAGATGTAACCCCTATTCAAGCCTGAGATCAATCTGCTGTTGGTGGTCATTTTACCCCCTCACTTCACTTCCTTGACTGCTAAATATCTTGGTATCCCAGAACAGATAACACACTTTGTCTATGATTTTAATAAGCAAGCCATCTCACAAGTGTGGCACCCCAAAATATCATCATGTTCTAAAAACAGCCCACTTCTATGACTCCCTCTTTTCTAAATGTTGTGTTATCGCTGCATTGATAATCATCCCCTATTAAAAAAAAAGGTTATATTTTTGCAACAAATGCAGAATGCCTGGGAGTGATAATTGTTCTTCATTTTACCCCAGACTGTGTTCTTGCACTGTGGTTCAAGGTTGGTGAAACAATCCATGCGACCCCTCTCTCACTGCTGCTGTCTATTTCAGACAGCTCTGCTGTTCTTGAATGAAGTCGCTAGCAGTATCAGGAAGGCAGCTACATTTTTTAAACTCAAAGTTTAATAACAAACATCACATCTAGAAGTTTGTTTCAATGTCGATTTATATTGAAAAAAAATTCTAGCCTAAACATTTGTCATTGAATGTATTTAGTATTTGTACAACTGTATCAAACGTGTTTTTTTTAATTGCGTTAAATGACTCCAAGATTGGCTTGGTGGTGCCGTCAGACCAGGGAGGAGACAGACACAGACAGCACTGAGGTGTGAATGAATGAGCTGCTGTGCAGATTTATTGAAAAGTAAAAGGTTTAAACAGAAAAAAAAAAACACTTTACCAAAACAAAGCTGCACAGTGGCCAAAATAAATAGACAGGTACAAAAACAGACACGAAACAAAACCAAGTATTGTGCTGGAGTAAACCAGCACGGGTGCAACTGTATCCTAATACTCTCGACTCTCTCATCTCACGACTCTGAACACACACTCCCCTTTAAGCTAAAGCTGCTTGTTTTTATATTGTGGTCAAGGGATTGACTGGATATCCATTACCTATTTTATCCCCCAACCACATTGGGCACAGGTTTCTCATATGCGTGCTCTACATCCAGCCCGTCAGTAATCACTCGCTCTTGACAATGCATTCTCGCGATTTTATCTGGATGGGGTGATGACAAGCAAGCCTCACGGGGCGGTTTTGTGCAGGCCTCCCCAGGCGGTGGCGAACTGGTCTCCCCGGTCAAAGGCAAACTAGCTCCTCCAGGCCATGGTGAACTAGCATATACAGCAGCCTGGTGGGAGCAGTAGGTAGTCTCCCACGGTGTGCAGATGCGAGGATTATACTGGATCCAGGGCAGTGTTAAACACTGATGTGCCTGAGAATTCAAACATTTGAAGGCATTGAAAAAGACTTAAAGTCGAAACATTTGTCACTCAGTTCATGGCGTTTATTTTTGTTTCAGAATTTTAAATCAAACTCTTCTGCTTCTTTTGCTATTAAGAAGTTCTAATGGGGATGTGTCATTATTATTATTATTATTTATTATTATTATTATTATTATTATTATTATTATTATTATTATTATTATTATTATTATTATTATTATTTGTTTGTTTGTTTATTTATTTATTTCTTTCTTTCTTAGCAGGCGCCCTTACCCAGGGCAACTTACAGGTATATACAAAAAAAAAACCCATCTCAAGAATTACAGCACAATTAAGAGCAAGATACAAAATACAATGACTTCAGTTCCAATAAGAGCAAATACAAAACACAGTGCGATTTGATATCGGGGCAGTTCAAGAGCAGATAACAGTGTTGAGAGCTACACCAGGGTTAGATACAAGTGCAGGTGAAATACAAGATACTACAGACTGGGTTCAGTGCAGGATTACATACAGTACAATAGGGAGCAGATCAGTGCAAGTTAAAGTGCATTAAAGGCACTTGCTCAGACTGGCCTTGGACGGGTGGCCCTTAGATGGCTGGCGCTTAGAAGGGCTGGCATTCTAAGACACTGGTAACCAAATTATACTTTCCTGCAGGTCCAGTGCTGGTCCAGTTTACACGCTATCTAAATTCAACCACAGCTCTGAGCGCTTTAGAAAATGAATTCCTTCAACCAGCTAAACACTACAGTGGATTCTGCAGCCCTTTCAATGTGTCAGTCCCTTGTGGCACAGTGTGTTTGACATACTGTCCTGGGACTGTTCCCCATGTCCTCTGCTATTTCAATTACAGAGCCAGACAATGCCAGGCCTATACCAGCCTGCAGCAAGACTGGCAGAGAGAGGCAGAGGAACTGAGACCAATACAGACGGCTCCAAAAACACTAAGCAGCTCCATACGTGAGGGATTCCATACATACCAAGTACTCAATAAGGCCAAATTAGTGTGAGAGTATCGTGTACAGTATCAAAGAATGTGATCAGGAATTCAAAAAATAAATACATAGTTTAAAGAAAGGCTAGCGCTATAACAGACTTCTGGAAACTTTCTTAACTTTCAGTACTTGGAAACAATTTTTCAATAGGATTAGAGCGATTATAAATCTGTAGAGCTATTTCCTAATGTAACTCTATTTATTCTGACAGCGACACACTGTAGATTCACTCGCTGTGCATTTGGAACTGTAATAAGATGCCAGCTGACATTTACACCCCTTCAGAGTACCTAATAACGCATGTCAGCAACACGCACCCCTCACCAGGGCTGTACATTCAAAATGAGAGCTATCAGTATAATGAAAAAGGGGCCATGGTGAATAACAACAGTACAGAAGAGTCTAGAATAAGAAATGACAATGAATAGTTTAATAAACCCCAAGCACTTCCTGATACTTTCACCTTCAGGAAGTGCTTGGGGTTTATTTCCTGTCCACATCTCTTACATTTTTTGCAATATCAATAACTGAAAAATGTGACTTTCAGGTTAAATCTAAGCTTCTTATACCATTTCCTCATTTTTCTAAACTCGAATGTGACACCAAACAATGGATAATAATGTTAAAGGGTTATTGATGCATTGATTTATTTCACTAGCTTCCACGCCTTGAACAGACGCCTGTCTGCATTGTTATGGCAATACTGGAAGTAAAACATTGAATCTGTGTGTGAGATGAGACAAGGTTGTTTAATAAGGAACCAGAAGATTAAAAAATAAACCAGATATAAATATCCAGTTTCTGGATGTGCTCTGTACTAAACTGAGCACAATCTAGCAGTGTGTTGATTAAAGTGTTTATAATCCTACACTGGTAGCAATTGAACTTCTGTGCTTCTCCCGGTAACTGGATACCTGGAGCTGTCAAACTGAAACGCTGCACTCCAGCTAATCTGTATTCCCTCCAGCAATGCAGGAACCAATAAGAAACTGTTTGCGATTCTTCAGCATGCAGATATTTCTGTGTCTCTTCCATTTCTCCTCCTCTTCTTTCTTTGCCTCTTTTTGTTTTGCATTTTAAAGTTGACTTTAACTCCTTCTTGAAAACTATTTATCACAGGCCATTGGAAGCATAGCTAAGCAAGGCTTTAAAATCCACTTTCACCACAATATTGCTGCAATATGACTGTAATATTACTGCAATATTACTCCAATATTACCACACACCCCTTATTATTATCTTGGGGTTTGTTTGTTTTGTAATTAAAGCTTCAAACTTCCTGGTACCAAATCACTTCCTGCTGAAAATCCTGTGGTCACATGCTGCTACCAATTGATGTGAGACTGACAGCACAGGTAACTGGAATCAGAAGTTTAAACTTTTAATCTACAGCCTGGTATTAAAAAAAATATTCATAGATACATCGAAGCACAAGCAAAGAGCCCCGAGACCCTGAGCAGGGAACATGTGTTGTGATTTCAATGGCATGCGCAGCGGACATATTGAAATTACACAAGTTGTTTATTTCTTGAAAGATTAAGAGGGCAAAGGTTTCTCTGAAGAAAGAGCTAAGTAAAGCAGCCTCCTGTGCCAGGAATATATGAGTTTTAATGCTTCTAAAAATACTGGTAAGACAGTTTAATGTCCAGGCTAGGAAGAGAAGCTCGGCTGACACAGACTGCTTGGGTTACTCCAGACTCGCTCTCCATTGTGGTTAGAATGTGATGCAGCATGCTATAGGAGTGTGTGGTCAAAGCATGGTACATCTAAAAAGGGTGGGACGCTCATGTTAAAAAGCAATGCAAATTGACCAAAAGGGAGGGAGGACTAGGTCAGCCAGGGTGTCCTCGGCTCACCGCACACCAGCGTCCCCTGTGGTCTGGCCGGGCACCTGCAGGCTTGCCTGTAAGCTGCCCAGGGCTGCGTTGTCCTCCGACGCTGTAGCTCTGGGGGGCTGCATGGTGAGTCTGCAGTGTGTAAAGATGCAGGCGGCTGACGGCCCACGTTTCAGAGGACAACGTGTGTTCATCATTGCCACTCCCGATTCAGCGCAGGGGTGGTAGCGGTGAGCTGAGCCTAAAAATAATTGGACACGACTAAATTGGGGAGAAAATAATAAAAAAAATAATAATTGGCAACGACTAAATTTATAATTTGAAAAAAACTAGAAATTCTAGAAAGAGAAAAGGCCATTCAGCCCACCTGAGCTCGCTGGCTTTGATGCCAGCGTGGTCTGTTAGCCCCCGGGAGAGGAAAAACAAAACCCTCTAACCAAGCTAGTAGAGAAATGAAACCTCTGGGAATCCGTGGCCAAACGGACCGTGGCCAAACTTCCTCCGGTGCTAGTTAAAGGTCTTACTATAGTCACAGAGATGGTTATACAGTGCTGTTCATGACAGCATCCAGGCTATTCATGAAGGACCTCATAGTCTGCTTCAACAACTCTGTCCGGCAGCCTGTTCCAAGGGTTCACCGCCCCTCAGTTCTGGGGATGACCTTCTTCAGCTTCCACCTGTGGCCCCTGGTTCTGTTCTCTGTGACCTGTGAAAAATAATTCTCAGCAGTTACTGTGTTAAACAATTTTAAACAGCTTTATTAAGTCGACTCTGACTCTCGTTATTTCTAGGCTATATAGATTCTTTCACTCTGTCTTCATATGTCCTTCAATCCTGGAATGAATCGTGTTGCTCTCCTTTGTATTCTCGCCTCATTGTCTTTCTTATTATATGAGGACAACAACTGGCCACAGTATTCTAAGTGTGGTTGTACCAGTGCATTGTATAATTTTATTATAACTTCTCTAGATTTGAATTCAACTGCGTTGGCTATATATAACCTAACATTTTTTACAGCTTCTCCGCACAGTCTAGTTGTCTTAAGAGATTCATCCACTACTAACCCCCAAGTCCTTTTCATGCAGAGCCTCCTCTATTTCATTACTATTCATGCTGTACTTGCCTCTAATATGTTTGCACCCAACGTGCAAGACTTTGCATTTATTCACATTGAATGTAATCTGCCATGTGTCAGCCCACGCTTGAATCTTGTCTAAATCTCTTTGTATTATTAAAGTTGTTGATTGAGAGTTGACCACCCATCCCAGTTTTGCATTGTCTGCAGATTTGCATAGCTTACTGATTATGTCTTGGTCCAAGTCATTTATATAGATCAAGAATAGCAATGGTCCCAATACTGATCCCTGTGGTACTGGATCGGATAGCTGATTGGTTAAGCTTAATCTTTTCAGTCCCTTAGCAGTAAGACAAGATGATGTTCATGTCACATTAGACTTAGGTAGCATCTATCATGGGTACCTACTAAGAACAAAAAAAAAAAAAAAAAAAAAAAAAAAAAGTCCCATTTGTAACCAAAAATGTATGTGTATACATACAAATGTATGTGTATGCTGTGAATTCGTGCCAGTGGTCTATACTATTGCTGCTGACTGCTGACCAGGCTTTCGAGACTGTGAATAGAGTTGAAGTAAAATCTCTTAAACCTAGTTGAAGGGCAAGATTTCTTTCACAAATTCAAAAACATGAAAAGAAAACTCTTTGTTCCACAAATTTGTTCAAAAAGACAAATATGAGGCTTAATATCAGCTTGCTGCAAATTTACACAATGAAAGTTACAATAAAATGCTGTGTTGGACTAGCCTCTCATACAGGCTCCGATATACTGGATCCACAATAACAGAAAACAGAAAACACTGGCATAAGCCTTGCTCCGTCCCTGTGGAGCTCTGATTTACTATTAGTGGTAGTAGTAGTAGTAGTGGTGTATCATTATGTAGTGGGAAACATGGGTGAGTAAGGATGCCTATTGTAGATTTACTCCCAGTATTTTGAAAATGTACATTTGGACAGGATATATTTTTTTATATTATTAACATGAAGTGATGGATTTTAACTCTGTTTGTAGAATATCATAAGGATCATCATTTGTGAACCTAACCTATACATATATGTTTATTTATTGTGTGTGTTTATTTATTTTTGAATGACTTAGAGACTCTTAAAGAAGCCGGTATGGTCGATCGCTGCCCTATAGAATTAATAGTCAAAAACTGTTTAGCAAATAATGCAGGGACAGTGCAGAACACTCTCTTGTGAAATGTTGGCATTTTTTGTAGCTGTGTAACGCTGTGTCTAGCTTCAACACAACCTCAAAGAGTAGCGGAAAGCCAGTTTGAGAAAGCTGCATGATAACAATGCCAGATTGGAATTCAGTCAGAAACATTTAAATAATGAATTAGGTCATTGGAATTTTGAAGGACAATTTCTCTTCCTAAAAGAAAACTGCATTAAACACAAATTGGCTGAAAGGGGACAAATTGGTGTGACAAAAAGGTGAGACTTATTTCTGAAGGTAACCCAAACCGACGAGGAGTTTTGAGAATGCAAGTTAAAGGTTAGCAGTCAAGCTTCGCAGTGAGTTGATCTGGAGCCTAGGCGGCACTTGTGGGTTAAAAGAATACTCTGCCTCGTGTTTGTCTGTTTGTCATCTTGTTATATTTGCTTGTGATCATCCTCGACGTGTCTGCACATATTTGACATGTCCGATAAAAGCGTCTGCATATTTTACTTTTGGAGCGTCTCTGAGCCAGACTGAGCAGAGTGGAATACAGGCTTGCTCGAAGAGCCCCAAAGGTAAAATAGACTGTAAGTGCAGAAACAGTGATACAGGATGATTTCATGGGATAACAAACTGACACAGAAATGAAAGCATTCCTTTAATGCACTAGCCGTTGATTTCTGGAGGCCTTGGTAACAACTGGCTTCTCAATGAAATCTGTGTTTGATTTTACTTATTTCTGTGAGAAGGTTGGAGACGCTGATTATTGTAGCTTTTCATACATTAATACATGTATCAATATCTTCATACAGAGAGTGGCGAGGGTATTGGTTATGTTACCTAGTCATGTTGAGGCAGGATCACTTGGAATCTTTAAGACCCAAATTGACAAAGTTCTGAGATCAGTCAGCTGCTCTGAACCGGACCAGCACTGATGAGCTGAATGGTTCTTACATTCTTACAGTGATGTTCATGTTATGTTAATATGCTGGTAATCCACAATCCATTAAATTCCTGATGCAATAGTTCACTTTAGTTCCTTGCCGTTTAGACCATAAAATGTTGGTAACATGTCATATATTTCATTGTAACATTAGTGAGTCTGGCAAATTATGATTATACAATGGAGGATGATGCAAAACACAAGCAATAGGATATGAAACAGGTAAGAAATGAAGACACAAAGTATTCCTGATCCTTTCTCTTTATTGATTCACATGTCAGCTTGTCTGCTTTGATATCATCTCCAGCTGGTGCCTGCACTCGAGCTCTGCCCCAGCGACAGGAAATATTTACATGAGATATGTTTCAAATATTCCAGGGCTGCAAACTTGGATGCCTTCTGAAAAGGGAGCTGGTTGAGACTATATAGTTATATCTGAGTGCCAGCCTGCACTTGTCATATATTTCATTGTATGGAGCTTTGTTTTGTTATTAGATTGGAATTCATAGGAGTTTTGCATAATGAATGATGTTCCTGCAAAGAGCTTTCTCGTTTTCTGTGTTTTCTCTGTTGTATTCTCTGTTAGTATGTCTCTTATGCACATCAAGAACAGAATGCTGCTCTTTCAAATCAGAACTGTGTTAATTCAACTATGTTCCACTTTGCAGAATTCCAATTCCTTTTTTAAAATCCAATCTTTCTACACCAGTAGTCCTCACAGCTGTGCCCGAAAGACTAAGTGTTGTGTCTGTGATGGTAGTTGCATAATCATGGAGACTGCAGGGCTGATGCACTGCTGTGGAAACTAAATTCATTACAATATACCTCACAGCTCTCTGTTTTTGGGCCAGTGGTGAATCATTACAATATACTGCACAGCTCTCTGTTTTTGGGCCAGTGGTTTATGTTAAATAATGTTAATACTGAGTTTCATGACAATCAGATAAGCCGTTCTCCAGATAGATGCTGCATACATATGGAGACAGACAGGCACTGGCACATTTTCTCAATGATGATAGTGCATTAAGGGAATTGGATATGAAAGGATTGGGTGTTTTAATTTTTTGTGTATTCAATACAAGATACAAGCGATCAGGCTGAACTCTGTAGTAACTCTCCCAATCTGTCTATTGGTCTTCAGTTGATTACTGAACTGGTGCAGGAAAACAAAAACAGGCAATAACTATGGAGGGGTTTGGCAGGGCCCAGTTATTGGCACCACCCTCAGTAACTCTCAGCAAGGCAGTTTTAATAATGTAGAGTATGCTCTAGGGGTTTGGTGGCTGCCTCTTGGTGAAAGTGTATTTCTCACACAGGCTCTGCTTAGTCAGGTAAGGTCTGTCAAACAAAGAGTGCAAGAGAAAGTACCAAACACCTAGAAACATATTACAAGTTACTAAATGTAAATAAAAAAACAGACACAAAGCTGATCTGAAATCTGTATCTGATTCTATAGAACACGCTGTGGTCCAGTCGTTCAGATTGCTTCGCGGTTGATTTTGTGAGTGTGAGAGGGACGCTCCAGAGAAGTCTAGCTGAGATTTATAATAGATGACAAAGGACCGGGGGTGGGACCAGCAGAATTCCTTCACTCTGTGTTAGACTTGGTTTTAAGCAACGTTATTCAGGATTGTAAATGTTTGGGAAAGTAAAATAAAAACTGGTTAAAAAAGCAACTAGAAAACATTGTATAAATCTCTGGATAGAATCTGAATCATGTTTTGATTTCCACTGCATAACTGTGGTTCATTCACATTCCAATGAGGATTCTGAATATCCATTTAAACTGTGCAGTTTAGGGCTGTGACATTCTGTGCTTGGGGAGAGAGTATCTTTACCTTCACTTGAATCAGTCAGTAAATCCAATGCCCAGTTTAATCTAAACCCCCAGTTAATCATAGACATGTAGAATTCAGAACAGAGAACCCACGGAGTCAACAGAAAACTGCATCAAACTGGGAAGATCATTCCATGTTATTTTATACAACATAGAAGGTTCACGCCCTGGGAAATGGACAGTATATTGTAAGATTAATAAATACAGATTATCTCAAAGCGCAGCAAAACTGGCAAGCTGATTGGCTAAAAACGGATTTGTAATTAAGAGATCCACAGCAAAGCCATTGTCATTCTCTTTGTATTTATTTGCCTCTCTCTGCAGTCCATTGAAGGAGTTTTTGAGAGCAGGGCTCAAGCGTCCCTGTGAAGCAGTGGTTTCATCTTTCCCATTATGGAGTATCAACAGAAGGACTGACCCTGTAGAAAACACTGGAGAGCCATGCCCGCTTGCTGTGTAATCAGGGCTTCTGTTTTTCATTTCATTTTTCAGTGTTTATTTTTGGCTATTTTTGAATTTCACGTAGACACACTGAAATAGTTTTTATCGGGGCTTTTTATATACTGTATGAAATTATTTTTTATGTTTGTTTTACAAATGTTGGGCAATTTTTCCTGGCGCAATACATAGAGTAACTCGCCAGTACTTTCACACCTCTTGCCTTTGCTGTCTTAAATCCTTATGGACACAGACATATTATTCAGGATTTGTGTGTGCGTCTAGCCATTTTTTAAAATGTTGTCACAATTTGTAATTCTGTTCTAAATACCAGCGTGTGCAATCCTCCCTATCAGTAAATAAATCCTGCAAGCCAGAACACTCCATAATTTTGATTCAAATCTCACAAGCGTGTGCAATCCTCCCTGTCGGCGGAGTTTCCAATAGAAATGTAGGAGTTTTCTGCCACTCAGCGGTTGGGAGGGATTGAAGTATTCAGAACGAATCAATGCGAGATATAAGTAAGTGTTTTTCCGGTGTCTATTGGATATACACTGATTTAATGTACTTTGTATCGGGGGCTGTTTTATCAATGTTTATCAGTTAAAACCGAAAATCAGAAGCCCTATGTTTAATTATAAATACATAAATACATACAGGGATAAACAAATACATGTTGAAATAAATTGACATTTATTTATTTCTGTATTTATTTGTGTTTAATTTTGCAATGATAAATCCTGCTAGTTTCATGGCTCTTATGAGCTGTGTGTGCAGTGCACTGCGCCTTTACATTGCTTCGAAACATGACGATAGACCAATCAGACTGTCACAACAGGGACGTATATTTTACAAATCGCTCGGTTGCAATCTCACGAGAATTGCTTAATAAACGGAACACAATAGAAGCTTGTATGCAGGAGAACGATCTGTAAAAAATCTGATTTTTTTTTTTTTTTTTTGCTGCTTTGTGGAGCAATATTAAAAACACCCGACACAGTGACACTGTGGATGCGCTGGCTGTCCCTAACTGAATCAGCGTGACACCGGAGCGCAAGTCCATTAGTATAAATCACTTTAAAAATCCTTGACCAGCTCAGATTTTATCCTGTAATCATTCACTTGATTATAACAAGGAAGCTATCTCAATCCACAGTGGTGTTATCTATCTACTGGCAATGCAGAACGAGCTCCACACCCTTTTTTGACTAGGGGAGAGATGTGTACACAAAGGTATTTCTGATCAATTATCTTCACCTTTCTGCAGTAGCAAGAGGAAGGAAAAGTCATTTAGCAGCAATGGTCTTTTGGGAGCGATCTCGTCAAGTTTACTGTATTTTCCACACGTGTTAAAGTCATCAGCCACAGCGATACTGGAGAGCTGGAGTTCAGGGTAAATGTCTCTTGATGCCATTTTATAATTTTTGTTCATAACCCTTATGTGGGTTTGAGTTCTGTTGCTCTAATATTGAAATGTCATCTTTTTTTCTCTATAGCTCAGTTCATGTCTATGTCCCTGCATGTTTAAGTATCTCAAGGCTACTAATGCTTTTCTTTTATTGGAGAAAGGAAAAAATAAAATCCCAGAATCAACTGGACAAGGTTAAAAATATATAATTACTAGTAGATATTCATAGCTTTGTAAATAAGTTATTATTAACTAAATAACTGAGGCTGGAAGATAAATAATTGTGACCGAGGTTAGGGGGAGGAGGAATGGTGGGATGTAGATTTGAGAATGAAGGATGCTTTTATTAGTAAGGTCTTTCAGGGTGGATAACTTAAGCACTTCCAGCCATTTCCTGTGAAGGTGGAGGAGGGGTGTTTGGTGAAAGCAGGGGCGTTTCTTTTTGGAATTCAAAGCACTGCAGCTCAAGCCTCCAGGCTAAGCTGGGAATGGTCTGGGAATGACCTTGGTTAGCGTCTTGGGAATGTGTGACTCAGCTAGCTTGAAAGATAAACTCTCTTTAATCAAGGCTAATGCTTGGAAAACATATATTAACATCAGCACAGGCAACGACCTGCAATTAGATCCTGGTAATTTGAAGTGTAAAGCAGTAGTGCCTGGGCCTTCTTATTTATTTATTATTCCAAAAAAGGGGGTTCCACAGCTTCGTTATACTTTCTAATAAGGGTAATTATATTGATGATATCAGATGCTTTAAAATGTATTTTCTTACCATTTATTAAGATTATTTGTGGGCCCCCTGTTCTTATTTGATGTAAATTCATGATACGCAAATTTCAAACACACAGCTATAGTACTGCATCCTGGTACCTTGGCTAAAGGTCGGAATGCAGCTCATTGGAGGGAGTTTGAATCACAACACAGGAAGTGATTAGGAACAGCAGCAGCAGCTTCTCATATATAAAGTGGTCTGCAGTATAATATTTTTTTAAAAAGCATTAACATTTTAACGTCTTTTTTTTCCCCCAGATTTTGCCTAAATATAGTATTTTTTCACAGATTTAAACCAAAAAATTATATATTTAGCTAAATCTGCTAATGTGTAAAACAGATTTAAAAACTGGAGCTTTTTTTTCTCTGATTGATTTCACTGCTGGATTTAGCAGTCAACTTATATATTTATTTAGAAAATAAATATTTCTTTGCAAGCAGCAGAGGTTTAGCAAGCTAAAACTGGCCAAGTGTAAAAAAAGATTTAAAAACTGGAGCTTTTTTTCTGGGATTTATTTGACATCCTGATTTAAATGTTGAAACGTTGCTAAATATTTTCAGATTTATAAATTATGTCTGAAAGTGCACATTTAAACATTTATTTAAATGGTTTATAAATCTGAAGAAAGATAGGCATTTTTTGTTTGAATCTGTGAAAAAATGTTATTTTTTATTTTTATTTTTTTATATATACTTGGCACCCCATAATATACAAGAATACAAGCAAAGAACCAGAATATATTTAACATGAAGAAGCGGGGCAGTGTTAGTGCTGCCATGTATAAAAGGTAAGACAATGGGTTTAAACCTTGCTGTTAGTTTTTCATTTCAAGCTGGGTGAACTCTCACACACTGAGTGCCATTCAGTTCAGCTGGAGCTTGGAATGTTGTCAGAGGGCATTCTGAAACAGCTGGCCGAGGTTCAAACAGCGCTTGCACAGCCTGCCAGGGCGAGAGTGCAGCCATGGGACAGGGCAGGACCAGCAGGGAGAGAGTGTAGCCATGGGCACAGTGCAGGACCAGCAAGGAGAGAGTGTAGCCATGGGACAGTGCAGGACCAGCAGGGAGAGAGTGCAGCCATGGTACAGTGCAGGACCAGCAGGAGAGAGTGCTGCCTATAGAAAATAATAAAGGAACTGCTTTCCGGTGAGTTTCTGGCTCCGCTACACCACTGGTTACAATACTTTACCTTTATAAATATACACTGACTGTACAACACATTAGGAACACCTTCCTAATATTGAGTTGCACCCCCTTTTGCCCTCAGAACAGCCTCAATTCGTCAGGGCACTCTACAAGGTGTCGAAAGCGTTCCACAGGGATGCTGGCCCATGTTGACTCCAATGCTTCCCGCAGTTGTGTCAAGTTGGCCTGGTAGTGGATCTCTACTCCGAATAGCTCGTTCCATCTCATCCCACAGATGCTCAATTCGTTGAGATGTGGTGACTGGGCAGGCCACTGCAGTAAGCTGAATTCACTGTCATGTTCGTTGAACCATTCCTGGACAATCCTAGCCTTGTGGTATGGGGCATTAATCTGCTGAAAAAATCTATTAGCAGATGGATACACTGCTGCCATGAAGGGATGCGCCTGATTGGAAATGATGTTCCGATATCCTGTGGCATTCAAACTTTGCTCCACTTTTATCAAGGGGCCCAATGTATGCCATGAAAACACACCCCACACCATCACACCACCACCAGCCTGCAATGTTGACACGCAGCATGATGGATGCATGTACTCATGTGGTTTTCTCCATACCCTAGTCCTCCCATCAGTGTGAAACAGCAGGAACTGGGATTCACCAGACCAGGCAATGTTTTTGTTCCTTAGCCCACTGCAAGTGCAGTTTCTTGTGTTTTACTGAAAGAAGTGGAACTCTGTTAGGTCTTTGGCTGCCATACCCCACTCGTGTCAAGGTACGAAGAGTTGTGCATTCTTTTATGGGTCTTTCAGCACCAATGTTGTACTGGACTGTCAGTTGACTAACTGTAGGTCTGTTGATCAGCACAATTCGTGTCAGCCTCCTTTGGCCTCTTTCATCAATGAACCGTTTTCGACCACTGGCCTGCCGTTGGCTGGACATCCTTTGGGTGGTGGACCATCCTTGATACAAACGGGAAACTGCTGAGCATGAAAAACACAGCAGCGTTGCAGTTCTTGACACCCTCAAACCGGCGCGCCTGGCACCTACTACCATACCCAAGTTCAAAGGCACTTAAATCTTTTGTCTTGCCCATTTACCCTCTGAATGGCACACATACACAATCCACGTCTCAATTGTGTCAAGGTTTAAAAATCCTTCTTTAACCTGTCTCCCCTTCATCTACACTGATTGAAGTGGATTTAACAGGGTACATCAATAAGGGATCATAGCTTTCACCTGGATTCACCTCATCAGTCTATTTCATGGAAAGAGCAGGTGTTCCTAATGTTTTGTACACTCAGTGTATGTGTGTGTGTATGTATATATTCTATATAATCTATTAAAGTGAAATTGCATGATTAGTAAATCTGATATTAACCAAAGTATAACAATGTGATATTATCAGCAGCTTATCCCCATTATAATACAGCCGCCTCCAATGCATCCAGGGGTGTGGCTTCTCAGTAAGGAATAGCTTTCTAAGCAAGTTTCTTCTTTAACAGATGGTGATGTGCTGTTATTGTGATCTAGCGCTAGTTTTATGTAATTTTTGTATTATTTCTGTGATCTGTGATTTACAATTGATGTGCTCTGCCCCTTCATGTTTGTGTTGCCTGGTAACCAGCAGCACCACGTTTAGAAACAAACAGAGCTTTTAAAATAATAGAGCTGGAAAAAAAAAAATTTGTGTAGACAAAGCCAGGAGCCAAGGATTGCGCCAGCCCTCACTAGCAGTGGTTATCCTAGGATTTTTCTTAAAACTAATTGATGCAATCCAGGGGGATGCAACAGTGTTGCAAAATGCTCTAAAATCCAAGCTGTGGGTGATTATTCAACACCTTAGTATTGTTTGTCACTTACAGCATAAACAATTCCAATTATCCAAACAATTTATTAAAGCTTAGACAAGACAAATATTGTTATACTCATTTCCATTATATCTGGCCTCCCCCTTCGAGGATCTCCTGCTCATCATTCAGTTAGTTTGCTGACAGAGGAGAGGCTGGACCGTAGGGGTCAGTCGGAGGCTGGGGAGGAGGCAAACTCTGACACACACCGGGGAAGAACAGATTGAGGAAAGACATAAAGCCCTTTCTATCTGATCACTGGACATGTTTATCGAATGACGAACGAGATTCGAGCCATTTCACTGACGAAGGTTCTGGTAATGGAGGCTCCTAATATGCTTGATGTTAACGATTTCAATCTAGCATAAAAGCAAGTTCCCTGCCTGCACCACAGCTTTGCTGAATTATTCAAAAATCACTGAACAGTTGAAAAAAAAAAAAAAAGGTTTTCGGAGCTGCAGGCTGATATACAAAAAAAATTCCTTGAAACAGTCTTTAAAGTTCATAAACCATCTGAGCTCTCCAGCATTTCTTTAAAATGTAATACATTAAATAAACTGCAAGACAAAACTCACAAGGCCCCTGGGGGAGTCATTATCATCATGTGAAAGTATTTTAAGCAAAGCGTGG
>NC_054580.1:1341575-1365575 GCF_017654505.1 Polyodon spathula | reverse complement strand
TTTAAGTCTGGTTTGGTACACAGTTAGATACAAAGTTGCAATTTTCAACTATGGTATTCCTCACAATTACTATATTGCATTGCTGAGTATTGCAATTATACAAAAGCGTTGCAAAGAAGAAAAATCCAGCAGACAATGTAACTTAATAAAACCGGCCAATGTCTTTGAAAGATAACTAGCAGAAACACTAGTCTCCTATCTATATTTGATTACATGTTTTAGTTATGGGAGAACACATCTGAAGAACGTTTTGTTAAAGATGCTGTTGCAGGTAGTTTACAAACCTCAACATTTCACTGTGCAGGGGAAGCATTGCAAGGCAAATAGTTTGAGCATCTTTTTTCTCCTATATTGAAAAAGCTTGTCATCTTTTGAACCATTGCATCACTTACTTCCCACTCATGTCGCACATTGATACAATATTGAAATAAAACCTCAAAAGACATAATAAAAATCCCCAAATATTATTCGGTATTAGACACATCGAAAAACAGTGCAGCATGTTTAAAAGTAAACCAATAAGAGTTGCTAAATGTGTTCTTTTTATGCAAACTAGTAAAAGCTTCTGAACGTAAATGGAATCAAACAAGTTTGTGAAATAGCATTTCTTGGAGGAAATGTTTTGTAGTAACACAGTTCACTCTTCAGCACTAAAGCAAGAACCTTGATGTCAGTGCAAACACAGCAACCACCCGGTCCTGAGTTCATGCTGAATGTCTGTACTGTATTGTCAGTGCATAAACAGCAAGCACCCGGTCCTGAGTTCAAGAAATTCTAGAACAAGAAAAGGCCATTCAGCCCACCTGTGCTTGCTCACTTTGATGCAAGCATGGTCCGTTAGCACTCAGGAGAGGAAAAACAAAAAGACCTTAACCTAGACTACAGGTTAAAACACTTATTTGATCATCAAGTAACCAGGAAACAGTGACAGAGGCAGTGGGGGAGCATTACTGAGCGTGTAGGAAGGAACACTGGGAGTAGTTTGGGGAAGACAGGTCCTGGGCATTTGAAACTTATTTGTTAGTGTTGGAGGCCAGGCTGCAGTACAGGCGGCACCAGACAATGCTGTGAAAGGCATCTGAACAGAAGCTGCTGGCAGCTGCAATGAGGTCATGGGTAAAAGCTGCAAAGTCGTCAGCGGAGGCATGGAGTCAACGGTCATAGGCCTGAATGGAGGCATGCGAGTCATGTGGTGGCATAGAGGACTGTGACACAGGGAAATGCTGCTCTGACTAAAGGATTCAACTGCAGGAATTCTGCTCAAGTTGAAAACGTTTTTCCAATATAACAACAAGAGAACATTCAAAAGAGCGAAGATGTCTAAGATACAAATGTCAAATCATAGACAAGAGAAAAAAAATTATATTACGATTACTTTCACAAGTTTTTACAAATGAGGATACAGGCAACGTGCACCACAAGTTGACCTGTTCCTATCCAGTTTTAAATAACTTTAGCACAACAGGAGGCAGAGGTGTAAATGGGACTAGGAGCTCTTAAAATAAACAAATCCCCTAGGCCAGATGAGATCCTCCCAAATAGTACTCAAAGAAATGAAAGAAGTTATTTACAAACCCCTAACCAAGATCATGCAACAGTCTCGACGCAGGAGTTGTACTGATAGACGGGAGAATTGCAAATTTAATACCGATCCACAAAAAGGGAGAAAAAAACCAAACCAGGTAACTACAGACTCCTAAAACATGTAAACTATAATAAGTTCCAAAATGGAAAATTACCTATATGGTAACAGTATCCTGGGAGACTGTCAGCATTGTTTTAGGAAAGGGAGATCGCGTCTAACTAACCTGCTTGGTTTTTTTGAGGCTGCAACGTCGACAATGGATAACTGCAAAGCATATGACATGGTTTATTTAGATTTCCAGGAAGTTTTTGACAAACTCCTGCCTAAAAGATTAATTTTCAAACTGAACACAGTAGGGATTCAAGAAAATGCATGTAGAAACTGGAAGAGAACCAACCGTTTTTGTTTTTACCGAGGTTAATGGAAACCAATGTGTCTGTCATGCCAGAAGACTTGCTGTGTTAAAGGCGGCTGACTTACACCATTATGAAACGGTCACCTGGACTTTGAGTCTTCATACCTGATTGGAAAAGCTGAGAAAAGACAAGGTGCATAAACTTGTTGCAACTTTTCATGGACAGCAAAGTGTTTCACGGACATGTCAAAGACAGTGATAATGTTGCCAAAGCTTTCTCTAAAAGCTAGGAAAAGGTAAACAAAAAAACCTTTACAGATGCAGAATTAATAAAGCAATGTTTCCTCTGTCATTTGTCCTATGTCTGCCCAGTTCTGAATGCTGTCTAGATCATTTTGCATGACCTTTGCTGCTGATATGGTGTTCACCACAATACCTTGCTCCATTTTGAGGTTTCTCCTGCTTTCTGTTTTCTACATATCAGCCATCCAAAATAAACAGTGTGTATTTTAATATTCACTGACATAACATTCAGTATTTATGGAAAAAGTTTGGTGGGCTAGTCAGTCTCTATAAATTGAATCTTGAGTACTGGCAAAACCTCGCCGGATCCACTTCATAGATTCAAGGTATAGTAAAGACAGGGAGCTTCACAGGCTATACAATTACATGGAGATAAGAATTAAGATGAATGTGCGTAAATATATTTGTTAGTGTGCTTTCTTTTCAGATAAAAGATTTGCAATATGATTTCAGATTTGCTGTTACTAAATATAACGCCAAACATGAAGCCCCTTGTAAAGACCATTCAAGCCCAGGGATGTGAGGGTCTGGAATCAACTCCCCAGTAATGTTGTTGAAGCTGACACCCTGGGATCCTTCAAGAAGCTGCTTGATGAGATTCTGGGATCAATAAGCTACTAACAACCAAACGAGCAAGATGGGCCGAATGGCCTCCTCTCGTTTGTAAACTTTATGTTCTTATGTTACTGCTGCACACTGCATTCTGTTGCACAAGTCAAAGCAGTGTTAACTGCCATTGTATAAACTTCTAGGTCTGAAAATGAACACTGTCTATGGTGTATATAAACTACATACGGTACTGTTTTACGCTGATATAGGGTTCCATGTCTTACACAGTGTGCCCAAGGGGGCTCAGTCAAAAAAGTACAAACCTGAGAATGTATTCAATTCTGGCTTGCTAAGTCAGTGTACATAAAACATAGCTTCGGAGCAGGACAGGTGAGCTCGGATTACATTCTCCAATGCAATTGTGGAAGCTGGACTGGGAAAAGCTAGTCCTTCGTTAAACACACACACACATATATATACAGCTCAGGATTGAGCCATAAGCTGCAGCAGAGTCTTGTAAAACAGGCACACCAATTCTCATTACATGATAAAACATTACGTTAGGTTGTCTAAATGCAATGTAAAAATACAGCTTGTGCTAAGATTTTTTCAAAGAAATGTGGTACTTCACGTGTTAAAACACATGCTTCCTGTAGCTCAGTTAACCAAGGCACTAGTGCCACCTGGTGGATACCATTGCCTTAATGCAGCTTCAGCTCTGCTCATGTATTTGTGACGCAGTAATAGGGAGGCGTGTTTATGCTGATTGTAGTGCTGGGTTGATTTAGCTCTGAAATAAAGCTGTGTTTAAAAACTAAAACTGCACGTTTACAAGTTTTACAAGCTGATCTAACATGCGTTGCTGTGTGTGGCTTCATTCCTGTGTTAAAATGCTTGCATACGTCCCTCCCACCTTGACTGGTGAAGGAGCGAGCGGAGCGGGGGCCCTCGTCTCGAGAGCAAATCAGCATCGCTTCTCGGCCTTTTGGCTAAGATCAAGTGTAGTATCTGTTCTTATCAGTTTAATATCTGATACGTCCCCTATCTGGGGACCATATATTAAATTGATTTTTGGAACTGGGAGATGGAAGAGGGGCTTGCTCCGTCCACTCGACGCATCGACCTGGTATTGCAGTACCTCCAGGAACGGTGCACTCCCCTCCCGGGGGGAAACTGAACTGGTGAAAGAGAGATTTCAAACCCTTCCAATTTCTGTACAGTGCCTATGAAAATCTACACCCCCTTCAACTTTTCACATTTTGTTGTTCATGCATTTAAATGATTTAAACCTACAGGAACTGCTGAATCTATCCTAAAATCATGTGAATCACTACAAATTACACAGGGAGGCCACTTGGTGTGTGATTTTGAAGGCAATTTGTTATACCTGAGCTAATTTACGATTCCTATTAAAAGGGGGTATTCACTTATTCAACCAAGCTATTTCAGTTTATTTAATTTTCTACAAATTTCTTTAATATTTTTTTCACTTTGAAGTTGTGGGGTAGGATGTGTAGATATGTGAAAAAAAAAAAAAAAAAAAAACTTAATGCATTTTGATTCCAGGCTATAAAGCAACAGGTGAACATTTTGAAAGGGGGTGTAGACTTTCTTTTGGCACTGTATACAACATGTCTTCTGTTTGTTTCTTGGCTGATTAATCACAAATGGGTCTTTGTTGCAATGTCTTGTTCCATCCAACAGATGGCACAAAGCAAGTCTGGCATAAGATTACATTCAGACAGCCCAGAGCTGCAGCATCAGAGGATAACAACTCAGAGCTTACAAATTAGCCTGTAGGTGCCCGGCCAGTCTACACTGGGTCGCTGTGAGCCAAGGACATCCTGGCCACCCTAATCCCCACCCCCAGGGGCAGTACTGGGTCAAATGTGCACCACCCCCTGGGAGCTCTCATCCAGTCAGCAGTGGAATAGCTGGACTCAAACCAGTGACCTACAGGCTAAGTGGTTAATATTTTCAATGCATAACAAAAGGTGAACAAAAAAGGTGTCTGCTTAAGCATCAGTCATTACAGTTTAAAAAAAAAAAAACACACAACTTACCTACGACGCACACTGCAGCCTTGGATCTGTCTCAGCGATCACCACTGAAATCTTTCCCCCCACGGATTATAGCCACAGCACACCTCTTCCAGAATGAGGAGGACTGCTAAACCCAACAGACATGGTCTCCTATAAAAGACTATTTTGAGTTAAGGACGAATAGGACTCTTGGGTGCACAGTTAGGACACAGTTGCACTAAAGAGGTATAACATTCTCCCTCCATTTTAAACATAATGTCTCAACACCTTAGGCTGACAAACTGCTGGTTTAGGACAGAATAAACAGTAATTATTCACTTAATTCTAAGTCTTTCAATGCACAGAACAAAAAAATATATTTCTTCAGAACAAACATTTCTGCAAATAAAATTATAAATTCAGAATAGTCTGCACTAATTCACGTTACTATTTGCTTCTCATCTCAGCATAAATGTGGAATTTAAAATGTTTACACCAAAAAACATTAACCTCAAGAAAAAACTAGAACTGAAACAATGATAGACTTGCTTGTATCCAGCATAACAATGATCCGAAGAGCCTCTGTGTAACACTGGGTCTCGGCACTCTAGAATTTGTTTTCTTCCACTCTGTGGAAATCATGCATGTGTACAGGTGCCTCACTTGTAAATGTTTTACGTGCTGTGAGCTCAATAATGAAACACTACCCATTACAGGACAGCCTTAGCAATGCTGCGCACCTCCTTTATTACAGGGCAGCCTTAGCAATGCTGTGCACCTCCTTTATTACAGGGCAGTCTTACCAATGCTGTGCACCTCCTTTTCTAAGAAAAGATACCAACCTGCAATTGCAGTCTCCATTGCCCTCCAAAGCAGCACTGCATTGTCAGGGTATCAGAGCCTGCAATAGAGGAGAGATACAATGCACTGAGTCTCACTCCCATTCACTGCTGCACAGGCTACACATTCAAGGACTTGCAGTGTTCAGATTTCAAAGCAGCATCAGCTTGAGTTCAGGCATATGCTTGCCTAGTATTGAAATCATCAGGACAGCAGACAGGACACATTCACCAGTCTACAGGACACGGTGTGTATAGTAACAAGCTCACTCACAGCAAACCAGGAATCCATCACATTCCCATCCCTGTGAGCAATATAAATCTAGACAGTGCACAGTGGAATGAAATGCTGGTTGATTTTATATAGTCAGTACAGAAAAGCAATCAATTAAACACCCCTCCTGCTGACCATCTTTACTGCCAGAGACTGTAGAAATAAAAATGCACTTTAATAATGCAAATCCTGCAACCAATCCATAGGACAGGAATAAGCAGAAACACTGGATTTAAAAATGTACAACAACATTTAAAAAACATGTCTGAGATCAACTTTGAGTTTAAGAATTGAATCAGAATCTAGCCTCAACAGTGCTTGCAAAGCAACTCATTGTAGCATCACACAGTAGACTGCAGCATGTCAGAAGCGTGATGTGTTTCAGTCTCTCGAACCCAAGCCATTGCAGTCAGAAGGTACAGTGTCAGTCATGAATTCTCAGACTGGGGCAGTAATACAAATCATCACAAGAGATGCAGACTCGGAGAAAGCACACCGGCTAACGAGGTTTAAAACTACAGGGACTTCTATCCAAAAACAGCCAGGTCGAGTTAGGTTTTCAACACAGCACTGTGGGACTCTCCGCTACAGGGCATTCAATGTAATCTTATGCCAGACTTGCTTGGCGCCATCTGTCGGATGGAAGATGATATTGCAGCAGAATCCCATTTGTGATTAAACAAACTGGAAACTAAATACAGCCCTACATCTACTGCAGGAGTTTGAAATCTCTTTTTCACCAGTTCAGTTTCCCCCCAGGGAGGGGAGTGCACCGTTCCTGGAGGTACTGCAATACCAGGTCGATGCGTGGAGTGGACGGAGCAAGCCCCTCTTCCATCTCCCAGTTCCAAAAATCAATTTAATATATGGTCCCCAGATAGGGGACGTATCAGATATTAAACTGATAAGAACAGATACTACACTTGATCTTAGCCAAAAGGCCGAGAAGCGATGCCGATTCGCTCTCGAGACGAGGGCCCCCGCTCCGCTCGCTCCTTCACCAGTCAAGGTGGGAGGGACGTATGCAAGCATTTTAACATAGTAATGAAGCCACACACAGCAACGCATGTTAGATCAGCTTGTAAGACTTGTAAACGTGCAGTTTTAGTTTTTAAACACAGCTTTATTTCAGAGCTAAATCAACCCAGCACTCCAATCAGCATAAACACGCCTCACTATTACTGCGTCACGAATACATGAGCAGAGCTGAAGCTGCATTAAGGCAATGGTATCCACCAGGTGGCACTAGTGCCGTGGTTAACCGAGCTACAGGAAGCATGTGTTTTAACCCGTGAAGTACCACATTTCTTTGAAAAATGTTAGCACAAGCTGTATTTATACATTGCATTTAGACAACTTTTACAGTAGACATTACAAAGCAGCCTGTCCTCAATTAGAACACTGGCACTTAATAGGTTATTTTGAAGGAAAAACTCCATTCAACAGCATTCTTCCTTTTAAAAAATAAAAATAAAAAGCAGCGCGCTGGGTCAAATTAACCCTAATCAAATCCACCACAGATCAGGGGTGTCCAATACTGGTGTCCTGGGGAATAAGTAGAATTGAATTCTCAGATATTTAGAGGTGTACAACAATGGAAAGCTAGTATCCATGAAATCACGAATTGTACATTAATAAAAAGAGAAAAGGAATTGGAGACCAGTAACAACTAGGAACAGATTATACTATCCTGACTAAGATTTTAACCATTAGGATCAACCCTTTGCGGTCCTGTCAGTAATGTGATCCATGTCATTTTACTGGTACAACATCTCAAAAAGCTCTGCAGATGTCTGTGATATTCTTTGAGCAGCTGGATGCAGAAGCTGCTATACCCTTTGTTTGTGTCCATGTTATCTCTAGGGTGCATGGGGCTATCAGATACACTTTTTGGCTTCATTCGGCTCCTATTTGTGTCACTCGGCAAATGAAAGGTTCTCTGCTTTTTCCAGAGAAAAAACGACTGGAGACCTGTGCTTTACGTCTTTTTGATGTTGGACAGGGTCTGACATTGGACTGGAAACGGAAAATTGTAATGTCGGACCTGGTCTGGCATAGGACCACAAAGGGTTAATAGCTAAGGTACAGCATAAAGCCATGCATTTTGTGAAGTCGTGGGCAGCTTTACCAGTAAGAAACTGTTTCCTTAGATAACAGCGGGTCAAAGGCCAAGTGAACCTTGGCAATATGAAACATTAAACTTGTTTCAAGAGCTCATCCTGGGGGTGTAAAGGAGGAGGTATTAATCATAATAATGTATAAGGATTAAAAAAGGAAAGATGATTGGAACACAAACAATTGGAAAAGAAAAAAGGTCAAATGGAAATTAATTCAACCAAAAGTTAAGTAATGAGAGAAAAGACCCAAATTGGCTGGCAGCACTAAAGAGATTACCGGCAAGAGAAGGGTTCTACAATCAAGGTTCAACACTTACCAGAGGTTGCCAAGAGATGAGTCTGAATCATGTTTTTTGGTAAAGTTATCTAGCCCATTGCTTCTGGAAAAAGAACATAACAAAAGCTAAGGTTAGTAATAACAGATTGAATTCAGGAATCAAAACATTCTCAGAGGGGAAGGGCTGGGACAATTTGAAAGATAAATTGGGTGCAAAATCAGTATTAGAAAAAAGAGATGGTGGAAAAGGAACGTTCAAGTAAAAATGAAGAGGGCAGAACATCAAATTGTGGTATGGATTGAAATATAAAGTGTTAATTGAAATTAATGTGGGAAATAAGGATAGAAAAAAGAACTAAGCATTTGTAGGGTGAAGTGGAAAAATATTGCAATTCTTGTTGAGGAATCTGTTCATAATTATAATTGTATTATGTAATTTGCTATACCTTGTTCTGTATTGTAAACGGGGAGACTACTGCTTGTGTATGTAAACACTGCCACTAAACTGCAATTGTACTTTGAGGATTTAATAAAAGAAAATAAAAAAGCTTCAGTTTAATATCTGATGCATCCCTTATCTGGGAACCATATATTAAATTGATTTTTGGAACTTGGAGATGGAAGAGGGGCTTGCTCCGTCCACTCCCTGCATCGACCTGGTATTGCAGTACCTCCAGGAACGGTGCACTCCCCTCCCGGGGGGGAAACTGAACTGGTGAAAAATAGACTTCAAACTCTTGCAATTCTGGTAGGACCTCTATATAACTTGTCCTGGCTTTGTTTCTCACCAGGCAGCCAACACAGAGCTGCAGTGTCTGAGGACAACACAGCTCAGAGCAGCTTACAGGCTAGCCTGCAGGGCCCCGGTCAGTCTACACTGGGTAGCTGTGAGCCAAAGACATCCTAGCCCCACCGCCCCTTGGGAGCTCTCATCCACAGTAGAATAGCCTGGACTCAAACCGGTGATCTCCAGGCTATAGGGCGTATCCTGCACTCAGTTGTTTAAGTAATTTTTTATGTATAATTTTTTTTGCTAAACATCAATGCACACGTGTGAACAAAAAAGCATCAACAGTCATTACAGGGAAAAAAAAAAAAAAAAAAAAAAAAAAACACTTACCCGACAATTTAGCACCTGCAGTCTCGGATCAGTCTCATCAATCACCACTGAAATCTTTTTCCCCACGGATTTGTGACAGCACCAGTCTTTTCCAGAATGTCGACTGGTAAACCCAACAGACCTGGCCTCCTATAAGAAGAATATTTTGGGTTAAGGATAAATAGGACACTTGGGTGCACAGATGCATTAAGTATAACATCCCCCCTCCCATTTTATAAAAAAATGGGAAACACTTGGGACTGACAAACTGGATTCAGGACAGACTACCAAACAGTAATTATTCACTTAATTCCAAGTCGTTCGATGCACAGAACAAAAAACACATTTCAGCAAATAAATTATAAATCCAGGAATAGTCTGCACTGTAATTCACATTAGCATTTACTTCATCTCAGCATTAATGTGCCATTTAATTTACATCAGAAAACATTAACCTCAAGAAAAAACTAGAACGAAACAATAAACTTAATTATAGCCAGCATAAAAATGATCCAAAGGGATCAACTTTCTGTGGCTTGGCACGCTGCAGACACTCCGGTTTTCTTCTTTGGGTTTCTTTTGCTTGTGAGAAATGTTTCAATTTTTGACTCAAACACCACACAGGATAATCTGGATCTACAGTACTCTACCAAAATACACACATTTAACCAGCCACTGCTGGCATCAACTAAAATGCAGCATTGCGATTGTTTATCTGAGCATTTATACTTTGATTAGCATTTAATTATGACGAGTTGAAAACTGCAACGTTCATGAGCAGATCTGAGCAAAAAGCAACCCTTAACGACATTTCACGGTATGCGGTTTCAGATTCATCAGCGGTATTAGATTATCCAGCGAGTCAGTTTTTGAATAAATCACACATAGTGAAGGGAAAGAGAAAGGCAAAGAATAATTAGCGAGTCGAGATACTCTGGGTAGAATCTCTCAGCGGAGAAATCCCATGGTAGAGAGAGTCAAACAGTGATTTATTACATGTAAGGGCCTTACAGGAATCCAAGGACAAAATAAAATAAGTAGAAAAAAGTATAGCTGCAAACTGTAAATCCTGGTGAAGAGCCAGGTGACTTCAAAATCTCGACCGTAAGACCCGCTGAGGCAGCAGAGTCACATGAAAGAAAATCCTTGGTGAAGAGCCAAGATAACATTAAAAATCTCTTATCATAAGTCCCGCTGTGGCAAACAAGAGTTACATAAATTTAAATTTTCTGGTGTGCGAGACCTACGGGCAGGTAGGTCTTTGCAATCACCTCCCCAAATATTTCCCAGATTGATATAAGATTCAGTCGCTGAGAAGCTCTATTGTGTCACTTCGAGTATTATATACAACAGGGAAAATAATCAAATTAAAATGGCCAAGGATATATCACATGTAGAACAGGCGCTGGATACTTTCCAAAGTAGAGTAATGGTAATTAAGAAGTTCTTTATTAATGATTGTTTGGGATGGACTGGTTTTGCTTTTGCCCCCCCCCCCCCCCCCCGATTCAGAACTGAGCAAGATTATTATGGGGATTGATCTGATACAGGCTGGAGATATCTGTAAATATAAAAATTGATAAGAGATTGTCATTTATAAGAATAACATCAGAAATGATTAATTGTAAATCCAACATCAACTTCATATAAGATATCATTTTCAGAGTTTAGGAGTGTCAGAACAAGCTACATTAACTTTTAAGATTGCATTAAAGAGGTAGAATGTATCAAAAAGGAGGAAACAATCTGCCTCAAACCATTTCAAGGATTTTGGCCAAAACAGGGGCCACACCCTCCAGATCAACAGGGATGAGCCTGTATGAAGTGATGGCATGGAGAATAAGGAGGCTACCAAAATATCCTAATCCAATGCTAAGAGCTCAAATAAAAAAAAAAAAAATCAATTTGAAAACTTGGCAAAAGGTGCAGAACAGGTTAGCATAGTTCAGAATTGAAGCTGGTATTCGACAAAAAAAACAATGCAAGCCGAAAATGGCCATAGATATACTACTCTGAAATGAAGGTAGGAAATAGCATACTGACCAGGGTATTTATACCAACGAGACTCCTCACCTCAAAATGACACGGTCCATACACGGTAACCGACAAGGCCAATGTGTATGTGGGAGTCTTTATAAAATAAATAAACACAATGGTATCACATTTCACAAGTGAAAGTTATAAGAACTGCATAACAGTATATACTGCACTCGATCATTCTCTCTCCACAGAATAACAGAAGCCAGATGGGACCGTCCTGCAACCATGCTGAAGACACAGTGCATTAAACAAGGATAGTATGTACAATTGCAGTTCAAACGTGCACTGGGACCACACACACGGCCAAAAGGCTTTGAACTTGCATCCTGCGGTTGGAGTCGTGGAGACCCGTATGAAAACTTGAGCACATCTTTCAATGGAGAAAAGGAGAACAAGAGCACCTTATACTAAATGAATCAAGCATGTACTTTGATCATAGAGACTGTGCCTCCACAATTGTAAACAGTGTAACTAAACAGTACACTCAACAATGCTTGAAGTTAGAGGTAGGGCTATGGTCCAATAATGATGCTCTAAACAGTACAGTATGGTCAGAACAGTATGAAGGAACATATGAGGGATAATGCCAGACACCAAAAGAATGGCAGGATAACACCTATTTCTTGAGGAATAACTACAACATGAGCAGTCAACTGTATTTGGAAATAAATTCGAAATACAACACTGACCTCTTGCAAAAATGACCAAGCAAAGGAGTACCCAACAACAAAAAAAAAAAAAAAAAAAAAAAAAAAAAAAAAAAAAAAAAAAAGCACCCCCCTACTGGAGGAAGACAATTTTTAGTCCAGTGTAACTTTTGAATAATGTAAATATGGTATTGACACGTTATGTTTAATCTCAGACAGTGGTTACAAAGAAAGGATAGTGATATGGTGCACAACGCATGCTGTTATGGAACTAGTACACATGTGATATGGCAATGACCTGCAGCCACCCCAATTAACACAAACAAAACCACTTGCCTAGTATGGGAAATGTTTGCAGTTAATTGATGGACTTTATCTATTGATCCAATGCTGTAGTGATCAAACAGTGCTGTGGTCACGACATTAAAGAGCATTACTTAAGCTATGATTGGCACAGAAAATAGAAATATTGCACATTATTTTGAAAATCCTGTTTCAACAGACTGTAGGTGGAAAGCAGCACACCCCAATACGAGGAGGTGGAGGAAGGAATACCCCCCCCCCCAAGCTAAGAACAAGCGAGAGGTGCAGAGGGGCTCACTGCCAATAAAGGATCACGCATTTCCGATTGCAAAAAGCATGTAGGGAAGCGCAACCCGATGGAGCAATAGCCCACTTTCAAGGAAAGGATTAATGAAGCTCACCTTGCATAGCAAGTGATAATCCTGATCCTGATTTTAGGGGTGACCAACTGTGAGAGACTGCAATAGGGGAACAAAATCTTGCAAGCAGTATGTTAAGAATGCCATAGCGACCTCATTAATTCTTGGATACAACAGTCTCTGGCTCATTACAAAGCATAACTTTGCTCAGTAGCTTTATTAAGCTCAGGAATAACTAATAAAATACATAATTTGGTTGTACTTTATTATAGTTGTACAATTCAGTACAAAAGGGTGGACTGTAGTGATGGCTTTCTGCATGAGATATTAAAGATGTTATTAATTGTAAGTTTTACATTATATGCGTGTCTTTTATAGTCAAGTTCTTTTTAATCATTGTTTAAATTCTGTGAATGTGTTTTTATAGTCATTTTAATGTGCTTACTAATTCAGTTGCTTCGATATGCTTTTATATTAAGGTTATATACAGCATTGTGTAAGTTTTGAGTTCTTTCATTTCCCATTGGCAAAACCAACTACGTGCAGTTTTGCATAGCCTAACACGACCGAAAGTTACAGATGGGTGTCTCAGCTAAATGCCAAAAGGCGGGAGATTAGCAGAGATAGTGCGAGATGGGGGAAGGGAACTGAAAGACAAGCTGGATGTGCCCTGCTAGGTACAACGTGGTATGCAGCCCCCCCTTTTCCCCCCGCAGAGGGAAGGTGCAATGATAGAGTGGAAACAACTACCATTGGACAGAAGTAAGACAAATGGGAGTGGGGTCAACAGTTGTTTACAAAGGTATAAATACCCAAAAAGGTAAAGTGTTGTCAGTCTTTTTCATCTCTTTCGAATTGACTCCATGGATGTCCATGCTTCGATACAAAACGTATGCACTGAGCTGTACTGAGGTATTGTCCGAAGTCAGTTTAAATCTTGTGCTTATATGATTGTATTGGAGGTATACCTCTCTTGTATATAAAGTGTTTTTGAAACAAAAACAGAATTTGTCAGCTTAATCTTTTTCACTACACAGTGTGTATAACAAGCTCAGGTGTATCTTCCTAAAACTCATAGCAAACCAGGAATCTCTCACATTTCCATCCCTGAGAGCAATATAAATCTAGACAGTCCATTGCTGGTTGATTTTATAACTAGTCAGTACTGAAAAGCAATCAGTTAAAAAACACCCCTCCTGCTAACCATCTTTACTGCCCGAGACTGGTAGAAATAAAAATGCACTTTAAAAACAGGTTTAAAAAACAGGTCCGAGATCAACTTTGAGTTGAAGTGTTGAATCTGAATCTAGTCTCAACACTGCTTGCAAAAGCAACTCATTCTAGCATCACACAGTAGACTGCAGCATGTCAGAAGCGTGATGTGCTTCAGTCTCTCAAACCCAAGCCATTGCAGTCAGAAGGTACAGTACCAGTCAGTCATGAATTCTCAGACTGGGGCGGTAATACAAATCATCACAAGAGATGCTGACTCAGAAAAAGCACACTAACTAACAAGGCTAGAAACTACAGGGACTTCTATCGCAAAACAGCCAGGTCGAGTTAGGTTTTCAACACAGCACTGTGGGACTCTCCGCTACAGGGATTTGAATGTAATCTTATGATGGCTTAGTGCCATCTGTCGGACGAAAGATGATATTGCAACAAAAACCCATTTGTGATTAAACAGCCTGGAAACAAAAGCCAGAACAAGCTATATAGAGTCCTACCGAAACTGCAAGAGTTTGAAATCTCTTTTTCACCAGTTCAGTTTCCCCCCGGGAGGGGAGTGCACCGTTCCTGGAGGTACTGCAATACCAGGTCGATGCGTGGAGTGGACGGAGCAAGCCCCTCTTCCATCTCCCAGTTCCAAAAATCAATTTAATATATGGTTCCCATGATATCCTTCACCAGTCAAGGTGGGAGGGACGTATACAAGCATTTTAACACAGGAATGAAGCCATCACAAAAGCAACGCATGCTAGATCAGCTTGCAAATTATCCATTTCCAAAATCCAAAATCTTTATCTAGTCCTTTCCATAATCCTCCATAATCCATATCCTTATCCACCTTATCCAAAATCTTTATCTAATCCATTCCAAAACCTCTGCATCAAAAACCATTTCCATTTCCAGGACGTATCAGATATTAAACTGATAAGAACAGATACTACACTTGATCTTAGCCAAAAGGCCGAGAAGCGATGCTGATTCGCTCTCGAGACGAGGGCCCCCGCTCCGCTCGCTCCTTCACCAGTCAAGGTGGGAGGGACGTATACAAGCATTTTAACACAGGAATGAAGCCACTCACAACAGTGCATGTTAGATCAGCTTGTAAGACTTGTAAACGTGCAGTTTTAGTTTTTAAACACAGCTTTATTTCAGAGCTAAATCAACCCAGCACTCCAATCAGCATAAACACGCCTCACTATTACTGCGTCACAAATACATGAGCAGAGCTGAAGCTGCATTAAGGCAAAGGTATCCACCAGGTGGCACTAGTGCCATGGTTAACCGAGCTACAGGAAGCATGTGTTTTAACCCGTGAAGTACCACATTTCTTTGAAAAATGTTAGCACAAGCTGTATTTATACATTGCATTTAGACAACTTTTACAGTCAACAATTAGAGCAAGTTATAGTAAGTTGAAGAGAATTTAAAAGCAGATGCCAGTTAATGCTATAGAAATTACAAAGCAGCCTGTCCTCAATTACAACACTGGCACGTAGTGGATTATTTTGAAGGAAACTTCATTCAACAGCATCCTTCCTTAAAAAAAAAACTGGGTCAAATCAACCATAATCAAATCCGCCACAGATCAGGGGTGTCCAATACTGGTGTCCTGGGGAATAAGTAGGGTTACCAAAAGAATTATGGGAGAGAATTAAATTCTCAGATATGTATAGAGGTGTACAAGAATGGAAAGCTAGTATCCATGAAATCAGGAATTGCACATTAATAAATTTAAAAAAAAAGAGAAAAGGAATTGGAGGTCAGTAACAATTAGGAACAGCTTATACAATCCTGACTAAGATTTTAACCATTGATTAACCCTTTGCGGTCCTGTCAATAATGCAATCCAAGTCATTTTATTACTACAACATCTCAAAGTTCTGCAAATGTCTGATATTCTTTGAGTGCTGGATGCAGAAGCAGCTATATCTTTTGTTTATGTCCATATTATATCTATCTATTATAGATATCTATGGTGCAGGGGGGGGATATCAGATACGCCTGTTTTTTTGGCTTCATTCGGCTCCTATCTGTCTCGCTCTGCCATTGAAAGGTTTTCTCTGCTTTTTCCAGAGAAAAAAACGACTGGAGACCTGTGCTTTACGTCTTTTTGATGTTGGACAGGGTCTGACATTGGACTGGAAACGGAAAATTGTAATGTCGGACCTGGTCTGGCATAGGACCACAAAGGGTTAATAGCTAAGGTACAGCATAAAGCCATGCATTTTGTAAAGTCGTGGGCAGCTTTACCAGTAAGAAACTGTTTCCTTAGATAACAGTGGGTCAAAGGCCAAGTGAACCTATGAAGGCATGAAACAGAGACTAACAGAAGTAGATTGGAGTAAAATAGAGAAAACACCCACAGAAGAGTTGTTCTTCAAAAATGTAGTACTAGAGGCGCAAAACAATTACATCCCTAAAGTAGACAAATCTAAATGTAAAACTAAATTGCCAAAACGGTTTAATAGATCAATTAAAAAAAATATTCAGCGAAAAAAGGCACTTTACAGAGCATTAAAAAAGGACCAAAAAGAAAGTACACAGAAAGAGTACACGGAACTGCAAACGCAAGTCAAAAAGGAAGTTAGAAAGGCCAAGAGAGAAATAGAAATGAACATTGCTAAGGGAGCTAAAACCAATTCCAAAATGTTTTTCCAATATTACAACAGCAAGAGAACATTCAAAGAGGAGATTAAATGTTTAAGAGATACAAATGGCAAAATCGTAGAGGAAGAAAAAAAAATAGCAAATATGTTAAATGATTACTTTTCACAAGTTTTTACAAAGGAAGATACTGACAACATGCCCCACATGTCATCCAGTTCCTATCCAGTTTTAAATAACTTTAGCATAACTGAGGCAGAAGTGTTAAAGGGACTAGGAGCTCTTAAAATAAACAAATCCCCTGGGCCGGATGAGATCCTCCCAGTAGTACTCAAAGAAATGAAAGAAGTAATTTACAAACCGCTAACCAAGATCATGCAGCAGTCTCTTGACACAGGGGTGGTACCGACAGACTGGAAAATTGCAAACGTAATACCGATCCACAAAAAAGGAAACAAAACTGAACCAGGTAACTACAGACCAGTAAGCCTGACTTCTATTATATGCAAACTTATGGAAACTATAATAAGATCCAAAATGGAAAATTACCTATATGGTAACAGGGTCCTGGGAGACAGTCAACATGGTTTTAGGAAAGGGAGATCGTGTCTAACTAACTTGCTTGATTTTTTTGAGGATGCAACATCGATAATGGATAATTGCAAAGCATATGACATGGTTTATTTAGATTTCCAGAAAGCTTTTGACAAAGTCCCGCACAAAAGATTAATTCTCAAACTGAACGCAGTTGGGATTCAAGGAAACGCATGTACATGGATTAGGGAGTGGTTAACATGTAGAAAACAGAAAGTACTGATTAGAGGAAAAACCTCAGAATGGAGTGTGGTAACCAGCGGTGTACCACAGGGATCAGTATTAGGTCCTCTGCTATTCCTAATCTACATTAATGATTTAGATTCTGGTATAGTAAGCAAACTTGTTAAATTTGCAGACGACACAAAAGTAGGAGGAGTGGCAAACACTGTTGCAGCAGCAAAGGTCATTCAAAATGATCTAGACAAGATTCAGAACTGGGCAGACACATGGCAAATGACATTTAATAGAGAAAAGTGTAAGGTACTGCACGCAGGAAATAAAAATGTACATTATAAATATCATATGGGAGATATTGAAATTGGAGAAGGAATCTATGAAAAAGACCTAGGAGTTTTTGTTGACTCAGAAATGTCTTCATCTAGGCAATGTGGGGAAGCTATAAAAAAGGCTAACAAGATGCTCGGATACATTGTGAAAAGTGTTGAATTTAAATCAAGGGAAGTAATGTTAAAACTGTACAATGCACTTGTAAGACCTCATCTTGAATATTGTGTGCAGTTCTGGTCACCTCGCTATAAAAAAGATATTGCTGCTCTAGAAAGAGTGCAAAGAAGAGCGACCAGAATTATTCCGGGCTTAAAAGGCATGTCATATGCAGACAGGCTAAAAGAATTGAATCTGTTCAGTCTTCAACAAAGAAGACTACGTGGCGACCTAATTCAAGCATTCAAAATTCTAAAAGGTATTGACAGTGTCGACCCAAGGGACTTTTTCAGCCTGAAAAAAGAAACAAGGACCAGGGGTCACAAATGGAGTTTAGAAAAAGGGGCATTCAGAACAGAAAATAGGAGACACTTTTTTACACAGAGCATTGTGAGGGTCTGGAATCAACTCCCCAGTAATGTTGTTGAAGCTGACACCCTGGGATCCTTCAAGAAGCTGCTTGATGAGATTTTGGGATCAATAAGCTACTAACAACCAAACGAGCAAGATGGGCCGAATGGCCTCCTCTCGGTTGTAAACTTTATGTTCTTATGTTCTTAATATTTTCGATGCATAACAAAAGGTGAACAAAAAAAAGTGTCTGCTTAAGCATCAGTCATTACAGTTCTTAAAAGAAAAAAAAAGAAAAAAGCCACACACACACAACTTACCTACGACGCACACTGCAGCCTTGGATCTGTCTCGGCGATCACCACTGAAATCTTTCCCCCCACGGATTATAGCCACAGCACACCTCTTCCAGAATGAGGAGGACTGGTAAACCCAACAGACATGGTCTCCTATAAAAGACTATTTTGAGTTAAGGACGAATAGGACTCTTGGGTGCACAGTTAGGACACAGTTGCACTAAAGAGGTATAACATTCTCCCTCCATTTTAAACATAATGTCTCAACACCTTGGGCTGACAAACTGCTGGTTTAGGACAGAATAAACAGTAATTATTCACTTAATTCTAAGTCTTTCAATGCACAGAACAAAAAAATATTTCTTCAGAACAAACATTTCTGCAAATAAAATTATAAATTCAGAATAGTCTGCACTAATTCACGTTACTATTTGCTTCTCATCTCAGCATAAATGTGGAATTTAAAATGTTTACACCAAAAAACATTAACCTCAAGAAAAAACTAGAACTGAAACAATGATAGACTTGCTTGTATCCAGCATAACAATGATCCGAAGAGCCTCTGTGTAACACTGGGTCTCGGCACTCAAGAATTTGTTTTCTTCTACTCTGTGGAAATCATGCATGTGTACAGGTGCCTCACTTGTAAATGTTTTACATTCTGTGAGATCAATAATGAAACACTACCCATTACAGGGCAGCCTTAGCAATGCTGCGCACCTCCTTTATCAGGGCAGCCTTAGCAATGCTGCGCACCTCCTTTTCTAAGAAAAGCAAGCAATTCTTTAGATACCAACCTGCAATTGCAGTCTCCATTGCCTTCCAGAGCAGCACTGCATTGGCAGGGTATCTGAGCCTGCAATAGAGGAGAGATACAACGCATTGAGTCTCACTCCCATTCACTGCTGCACAGGCTACACATTCAAGTACTGTGCATATGCTTGTCTAGTATTGAAATCAGCAGGACAGACAGGACACGGCGTGTATAATAACAGGCTCAGGTGTGTCTTAAAACTCATAACCAGGAATAAAAGACCGGTAGAAATAAAAATACACTTTAAAAACAGGTTTAAAAAACTGGTCTGAGAAACTGAGTAAGTGTTGAATCTGAATCTAGTCTCGACCTTGCAAAAGCAACTCATTCTAGCATCACACAGTAGACTGCAGCATGTCAGAAGCGTGATGTGCTTCAGTCTCTCAAACCCAAGCCATTGCAGTCAGAAGGTACAGTACCAGTCAGTCATGAATTCTCAGACTGGGGCGGTAATACAAATCATCACAAGAGATGCAGACTCTGAGAAAGCACACCGGCTAACGAGGTTTAAAACTACAGGGACTTCTATCCAAAAACAGCCAGGTCGAGTTAGGTTTTCAACACAGCACTGTGGGACTCTCCGCTACAGGGATTTGAATGTAATCTTATGATGGCTTGGTGCCATCTGTCGGACGAAAGATGATATTGCAACAAAAACCCATTTGTGATTAAACAGCCTGGAAACAAAAGCCAGAACAAGCTATATGGAGTCCTACCAAAACTGCAAGAGCTTGAAGTCTATTTTTCACCAGTTCAGTTTCCCCCCGGGAGGGGAGTGCACCGTTCCTGGAGGTACTGCAATACCAGGTCGATGCGTGGAGTGGACGGAGCAAGCCCCTCTTCCATCTCCCAGTTCCAAAAATCAATTTAATATATGGTCCCCAGATAGGGGACGTATCAGATATTAAACTGATAAGAACAGATACTACACTTGATCTTAGCCAAAAGGCCGAGAAGCGATGCTGATTCGCTCTCGAGACGAGGGCCCCCGCTCCGCTCGCTCCTTCACCAGTCAAGGTGGGAGGGACGTATACAAGCATTTTAACACAGGAATGAAGCCACTCACAACAGTGCATGTTAGATCAGCTTGTAAGACTTGTAAACGTGCAGTTTTAGTTTTTAAACACAGCTTTATTTCAGAGCTAAATCAACCCAGCACTCCAATCAGCATAAACACGCCTCACTATTACTGCGTCACAAATACATGAGCAGAGCTGAAGCTGCATTAAGGCAATGGTATCCACCAGGTGGCACTAGTGCCATGGTTAACCGAGCTACAGGAAGCATGTGTTTTAACCCGTGAAGTACCACATTTCTAACATTTTTCAAAGCACAAGCTGTATTTATACATTGCATTGACAACTTTTACAGTCAACAATTAGAGCAAGTTATAGAAGAGAATTTAAAAGCAGATGCCAGCTAATGCTCTAGAAATTACAAAGCAGCCTGTCCTCAATTACAACACTGGCACGTAGTGGATTATTTTGAAGGAAACTTCATTCAACAGCATCCTTCCTTAAAAAAAAAAAAAAAAAACTGGGTCAAATCAACCATAATCAAATCCGCCACAGATCAGGGGTGTCCAATACTGGTGTCCTGGGGAATAAGTAGGGTTACCAAAAGAATTATGGGAGAGAATTAAATTCTCAGATATGTATAGAGGTGTACAAGAATGGAAAGCTAGTATCCATGAAATCAGGAATTGCACATTAATAAATTTAAAAAAAAAAAGAGAAAAGGAATTGGAGGTCAGTAACAATTAGGAACAGCTTATACAATCCTGACTAAGATTTTAACCATTGATTAACCCTTTGCGGTCCTGTCAATAATGCAATCCAAGTCATTTTATTACTACAACATCTCAAAGTTCTGCAAATGTCTGATATTCTTTGAGCGCTGGATGCAGAAGCAGCTATATCTTTTGTTTATGTCCGTATTATATCTATCTATTATAGATATCTATGGTGCAGGGGGGGGATATCAGATACGCCTGTTTTTTTGGCTTCATTCGGCTCCTATCTGTCTCGCTCTGCCATTGAAAGGTTTTCTCTGCTTTTTCCAGAGAAAAAAACGACTGGAGACCTGTGCTTTACGTCTTTTTGATGTTGGACAGGGTCTGACATTGGACTGGAAACGGAAAATTGTAATGTCGGACCTGGTCTGGCATAGGACCGCAAAGGGTTAATAGCTAAGGTACAGCATAAAGCCATGCATTTTGTAAAGTCGTGGGCAGCTTTACCAGTAAGAAACTGTTTCCTTAGATAACAGCGGGTCAAAGGCCAAGTGAACCTTGGCAATATGAAACATTAAACTTGTTTTAAGAGCTCATCCTGGGGGTGTAAAGGAGGAGGTATTAATCATAATAATGTATAAGGATTTAAAAAAGGAAAGATGATTGGAACACAAACAATTGGAAAAGAAAAAAGGTCAAATGGAAATTAATTCAACCAAAAGTAATGAGAGAAAAGACCCAAATTGGCTGGCAGCACTAAAGAGATTACCGGCAAGAGAAGGGTTCTACAATCAAGGTTCAACACTTACCAGAGGCTGCCAAGAGAGGAGTCTGAATCATGTTTTTTGGTAAAGTTATCTAGCCCATTGCTTCTGGAAAAAGAACACAACAAATGTTAAGGTTAGTAATAACAGATTATTTTGAATCCTGAATTCATTCTCAGAGGGGAAGGGCTGTGAATTTGAAAAAGAAAAGAAATTGGGTGCAAAATAAGTATTAGAAAAGAGATATGGTGAAAAAGGAACACTCAAGTAAAAATGAAGAGGGCAGAATTGTGGTATGGATTGAAATATAAAGTGTTAATTGAAATTAATGTGGGAAATAAGGATGGAAAAAGAACTAAGCATTTATGGGGTGAAGTGGAAAAATTTCATTTTTTGTTTGGGAATCTGTTCATAATTATATTATGTAATTTGTTATACATGTCATTGTTCAGTATTGTAAACTGGGAGACACTATTGCTTGAGTATGTAAACATTGTCACTAAACCGCAATTGTATTGTCATGATTTAATAAAATAAACTTCAATTTAATATCTGATACGTCCCCTATCTGGGGACCATATATTAAATTGATTTTTGGAACTGGGAGATGGAAGAGGGGCTTGCTCCGTCCACTCCACGCATCGACCTGGTATTGCAGTACCTCCAGGAACGGTGCACTCCCCTCCCGGGGGGAAACCAAACTGGTGAAAAATAGATTTCAAACTCTTGCAATCCTGGTAGGACTCTACAGTGCCTATAGAAAGTCTACACCCCCTTGGACTTTTTTCACATTTTGTTGTGTCAGTGTCTCCAGATTTCATGCATTTAAATGAAGATTTAAATAATTTAAACCCGCACAGAGCAAACCTACAGGAACTGCTGAATTTATCCTGACATGTGAATCACTACAATTTAACACACGTGGAGGCCACTTGGTGTGTGATTTTGAAGGCAATTTGTTATACCTGAGCTAATTTACGATTACTACCTATTTTAATGCATTTTAATTCCAGGCTATAAAGCAACAGGTGAACATTTTGAAAGGGTTTGTAGACTTTCTATAGGCACTGTATATAATGTGTCCTGGGTTTGTTTCTTGGCTGGTTAATCACAAATGGGTCTTTGCAATGTCTTGTTCCATCCAACAGATGGCACAAAGCAAGTCTGGCATAAGATTACATTCAGCCAGCCCAGAGCTGCAGCGTCAGAGGATAACACAACTCAGAGCAGCTTACAAATTAGCCTGTAGCTGCCCGGCCAGTCTACACTGGGTCGCTGTGACCAAAGGACATCCTGGCCAACCTAATCCCCCACCCCCACCCCCCCTGCCCTTGGGCCAATTGCGCGCCGCCCCCTGGGAACTCCCGTCCACAGTCGGCAGTGGAATAGCCTGGACTCAAACCGGTGACCTCCAGGCTATAGGGCGCATCACGCACTCAATCATATGTGGTTAATATTTTCGATGCATAACAAAAGGTGAACAAAAAAAAAGTGTCTGCTTAAGCATCAGTCATTACAGTTCTTAAAAGAAAAAAAAAGAAAAAAGCCACACACACAACTTACCTACGACGCACACTGCAGCCTTGGATCTGTCTCGGCGATCACCACTGAAATCTTTTCCCCCACGGATTATAGCCACAGCACACCTCTTCCAGAATGAGGAGGACTGGTAAACCCAACAGACATGGTCTCCTATAAAAGACTATTTTGAGTTAAGGACGAATAGGACTCTTGGGTGCACAGTTAGGACACAGTTGCACTAAAGAGGTATAACATTCTCCCTCCATTTTAAACATAATGTCTTAACACCTTGGGCTGACAAACTGCTGGTTTAGGACAGAATAAACAGTAATTATTCACTTAATTCTAAGTCTTTCAATGCACAGAACAAAAAAATATATTTCTTCAGAACAAACATTTCTGCAAATAAAATTATAAACTCAGAATAGTCTGCACTAATTCACGTTACTATTTGCTTCTCATCTCAGCATAAATGTGGAATTTAAAATGTTTACACCAAAAAACATTAACCTCAAGAAAAAACTAGAACTGAAACAATGATAGACTTGCTTGTATCCAGCATAACAATGATCCGAAGAGCCTCTGTGTAACACTGGGTCTCGGCACTCGAATTTGTTTTCTTCTACTCTGTGGAAATCATGCATGTGTACAGGTGCCTCA